>NC_134485.1:166979021-167121521 GCF_040206685.1 Ascaphus truei
ATCTCCTATGCATTTAAATGTCTCGCGTCACGTGACCATGAGATTTAAACGCGTAGGAGATACCGGCACCCCATAACGGGGCCTGTATCTCGGGAAGTAGGGTGTCCACAAACAAATCAACATGGTTCTGCTCCGGAGACCTCCTGCTCATGTACATTTGTATTAAAATTGTTATTAAAACAGCTCATTACCTTAGCGCCTGGCTGCTAAGGCAATGAAGGGGTTCAACTGCAATAGCCTGTTTATTGTGGGCAGAGGGGGTGGATGAAGGGGGTAGTAGCCCCAGGGTGGGTGGTTAGGCCTGCCAGGAAGGTTGTGGGATGAGTTAACCCCTTCACTACCATAGTGGGGGGAACCGCTATGGTAATGAAGGGACAAAGGCTAAAAGTCCCACATAAGGTATAAATTTAGCAGGGGAAAAACCACATCAATAAAGCATAGCCTACTGTGTAAAGCAAATATCTCAATTAGATCCTATAAGTATATTTTACCACAGTAATTGTTCCTCTTAGTAATGAGTATATTTCACCACATTATAGATATGTATGCCAGTACAGAATGAGCGGCATGTATATGTACCCACGGCGAATATCTCTCATATATCCAAAATGGTCAATTCCCGTAACAGTGATGGGGACATTGCCACAGCTGACTACAAAACAAATCAGTATAATAGGAATGGCTAAATGGGATGTAATGCATAGGTATTAAGTGCAGTAAACAAGCCATGAGAACATGGTCCCTATGAGTGGATGGTAGCACACATAAACCTATGTGTGATATACAGTACATAGTGGCTGCTTAGATGGGCTAGATACAAGTATTCTGTAGCTAGTGATAGAAATTTAAAGGACTCTAACCAGTGCTAGATAGTATCTAAAGTATCTACAAGTAGTGTGTAGTGGGTCTATCACATCAACCAACGGCACTAATAGCCATAAACCATGATACAAGCAGTGTAGGTTGTCTGCTGCTGTACCAAGATGGCGTTGCCTCGCTTCAGGACGTCAAAATCATGACGACATCAATCCCTGATGCGCATTTCGTGTGACACAGTATGACAGCTACATTTTCTGGACTCTAGCACTTCATTATAGGGATTTGCTTAGTATCCTCTGACTCATGCCATTATTAGTTTAACATTTTATATGTACTGTTCCCTGCAGCATATTTTTTGCTGCTGGGGCATTTCTGTTTCACCTAGTGTCTTACATTTGCATTTCATTCTGTGCTTCAGAGTGGCCGGTCATGACAATCTAGGGGAACTTATCAGCTCCCCTATTTCTGTCAGGGTTTTTATACAAATTTTCAATAGCTTTTTGCTGTTATATCTGTGCTTTTTAGCACTTGATTCAGGGCTATTCTCTGTCCCGTAGTTTGGTGTATATTATTCAACTTTTTATTTATTTATTATTATATCTTTTTTTTTTATTACTTGAGGTTTTTCTTTGAGGTCCCTGTTTAATCTTAGGAGTGTAGGTAACCGGTGCATCAGACATGAACAAGTCTTTAGATATAAAAGATCTCCGCTAGGACCACTCCAATATAAACTGTATATAATATAACTTCCCTAATAGGGTTGGGGGACTAGTACCTAGTGCTCCCTGGCACAAATACACAGTACATAGATTGTCCCATACAGTGTAGAATAAGGGCATGGAAACCCACAGGAATAACTCACTGTTTGCTTCCACAGTCCATAGTGCAGTCCCAAAGCAGTAATTCAGCAGTGTGCAGTCCACCAAAGCAGGGTAACAGGATACTGGTGAAAGAGGCAGTGCACTGCCAAAAAGCAGGAGGCTCACGGCTGCATAAAAATGACTTTTTTCCATAATTGGGTCAAACATATCCCCCAAGAGCAACAGCAGGTAACACACCTACGCGTTTCGGGCCGTGTGGCCTTTATCAAGGCGTAGGTGTATTACCTGCTGTTGCTCTTGGGGGTTATGTTTGACCCAATTATGGAATAAAGTCATTTTTATGCAGCCGTGAGCCGCCTCCTGCTTTTTGACAGTGCACTGCCTCTTTCACCTGTATCCTGTTACCCTGTTACCCTGTTTATTCTTAAACTATTCTTTTGAAATATTTTTGTGTATTGGTTAATAAATTATTTACATTTTTGGTAATTCAGAGTGCTTGTTGTGGGGTTTCTTCTTTTTCGTGGTGTGTGTGTGTGTGTGTGTATGTATATATATATGGATCAGTACCGTATTAGCCAAGCTTCAATAATCAAAAATGAATAGACAATACCGTTCTAACGAAATTTTATTTGTGCGAGCTTTCGAGATACACTGATCTCTTCTTCCGGCGGTGTTACAATGAATAAAGCAAGCAAAGGGTTTACTTAAAAACAGTGTCTCTTGGAATGTTGGTAGGTAAAAAAATTGGTTGAACAGCAGGATCCAGAGAAATAAGTACTCACCAGATATTGATAAATAAAAAAGTTTAATCGTTACATGATTAAAAAACATGAGGACAGTACAGGACAATTCTCCCACGCGTTTCATGCTATGCAGTCCTTTCTCAAGGAGTGTAATAGGGGCAGGATGATGCAAAGTTTATATAGCCCCTCCTCTGAACTCTAACACACCTGAAACATATACAGGTGATTAAAACGTGTAGTGTTAACCATTAGATGTGCACAAGTCTCTATTTTAATGAAAAGCTAGATGGTTAGTTGAAAGTGTACAACTGTTAAATGTGTACTTAGGTGTATACTAATAGGACACATGATGCAAAGTATATTGGATAAAAGATCCATAATACATGATAAGTCTAAATAGTATATAAACCAGCTATCAGAAATTGACATGTAATAGATATGTAGCAGGGTTCCCCCTTGGCCCCCCTTACCTCCGCTTAGCTGGGGGACCCCTGCGCTGTGTCAGGGAGCTGCAGGGGTGAGCGCGTTGCCGGGGGCTCTCGGCGGCATCTACAGCCAGGTGCCGCCATCTTTAAAGCGTTTGTGCATGTGCAACAGAGTTGCGGTGGCCATTAATGAGTTTGCAGATGGGCAGAGGGGGCGCTACATAGCACAGGGACATCCCCAGTCGGTAATTGGAAGGAGTCCGGCGCCACTGCGCATGACAGAATGAGAAACTCCCGGATGATCTTCAATTAACTTTATTGCACAATACACATGTGGCTGCACCACGATCTCCCCCTCTACGTGTTTCACCCTCTCGGATAGGGCTTCGTCTCGGAGTGGGGAGACGTGGTGTCAGCCTGGAATTTGAACATAAAAAGTCTGCGAAAACGGGTAAAAGGATTAATCCCTTCATGTAAAAATTGCCTGAAACGGCACCAGCATGTCCCACAAGCATATAAATGAACAACATACTGGGACATCTTAAGAGCCAAATGTTAATAAATTCATTCTTTCATTATTTCAATATTGGCTTCTCTTATTACTGGACAATAACATGTAGGTATTTTAAAAATTGCTGACAACATATCAAAGTAATACTGTGCCCCTTAAATGATGCTTAAGTTCTTTAGTGCAGCCTCAAACCCATGCAAAATTATACATTACATATAGGTAATCCAAATAAATAAAGGCTTAATCAATACTGATCACAGGAGAAGGGCAGGGGGGAAGGAGAGGGGGAGGGGGAATTGGGGGGAGGGGGAGGGGGAGAGGGAAGGGGGGGAGGGTGAGAGGGAAGGGGGGGGAGGGTAGGGGGGGAGAGGGAAGGGTGGGGGAAAGGGACACGGCAAGGAAAGGGGAAAAAAAAGGGGGAAAAAAGGGGGAAGAGAGAAAAGAGAGAAAACAGATGCGGAGTTAAATTACAATTCATCTATAACACAATGCACTTAGTGCTTGTAATTAAAACCTAAATCACAAAAGGACAATGCAGATTCCCGTGCTCCTGGGGGAGCATGTAATAATATTTTATAAAAAACATCGCAGATCCCATTCGATATTAAGTCCATTGGGTTGTAGGGTGCTCAATGCAAAAATCCAACGAGCCTCTCGCTGATGCAAGATTTTTAACCTGTCTCCCCCACGTGGGGATAATGGAATGTGCTCAATGGCTAAACATTGCAGAGCCTCCACTGAACCCAATGGACATGTGTTAAAATGTGAAGATACCGGATGCAACATATCGTGGTTCCGTATGAGTCTTAGGTGCTCTAAGATGCGAATCTTGTGTACTCTACTGGTTAAACCAACCTATTGTTTGTTGCATCCGCATTTCAACAGATAAACAACAAAATTTGTCTGGCAAGACATAAAGGATTTGATCTTGAATCTACGTGTTTCATCACGGTTGGTGAAGTGTGTTGCTTTACTCATATTAGGGCATATTTTGCAGTGACCACATTTAAATGAACCCAGTAGCCTGGGAAACAGAGACAATCTATTTTTCTTTTGATTCTTTGATTGTACCATGCTAGGTGACAAAAAGTTACCCAGTGTAGCCGCTTTGCGAAAGACTACCCGAGGGCCAGTGCAGACCATTTTCTCTAACAAAGGGTCTAAAGCAAAGGTGGCCCAATGTTTACGAATAATCATTTTAATAGCATTGGCTTGTTCGATGTAATTTGTGACAAAAAAAAGGCGTATCAGTGTTCTCTACTGGTATACTCTGGCCAGACCGACATTTATCCATATTGATTAGCATCTCTCTATCCGTACCGAGAGCTACATCATAGGCTAGGTCCAGATCCTTTTTGGCATACCCCCTTGACAGGAATCTGTCCCTCATTTCACCCGCCCTGTGTTCAAAGGCCTCCAATGAGGAACAGTTCCGACGTAAGTGAAGGAACTGTCCCTTAGGAATGCCCTTGACCAGAGGGCGGGCATGGCAGCTCCTAGCATGAAGTAATGAATTCCTGGCATTTTCTTTTCTGAAAATATCAGATTGAATTTTGTTCTCAATGTCAATGTATAAATTGAGGTCTAAAAACTGTATCTGATACATATCAAATACATGGGTAAATCTGAGATTTAGTGTATTGTCTGCCAGGTAGTCAAAAATCTTTTTAAGCTCCTCCTCCCCACCACTCCAGATCATGATGAGATCATCAATATAGCGCTTGTAAAACGCTATATGATGTCTAAATGGGTTAGAATCTCCAAACACGTGGGACATCTCCCACCAACCCATAAAGAGGTTGGCGTAGGAGGGGGCAAATGAAGTCCCCATAGCAGTCCCACGTGTTTGGAGATAAAACTGTTGGTTGAAAAGAAAATAATTGTGCGTGAGCAAAAATCTGATGCTGTCCAATAAAAAAGCAATATGTGCAGGAGAAAGGGAAGATTGACTATAAAGAAAAATTCGATAGCTGTGAGCCCATGATCGTGCTTGATGATATTGTATAGAGAAGCTACATCTAGTGTAACCCAGAAGTAGTGTGGGTGCCATGTGAAAGGTGCTAAAAGTGCTAAAAGTGCTAAAACGTACTTAGTATCATTAATGTGTGAAGGTAGGGAGTGCTCTAACGGTTGTAAAAAGTGATCTATGTATTGAGAAAGGTGCTCACCCAGGGATCCGATGCTGGAAATAATTGGTCTACCTGGGGGTGAAGTGAGTGTTTTGTGAATTTTGGGGAGGTGATGAAAAATGGGTGTGATGGGATCTGGAGTGGTCAGGAAGTCTCGCTCCGTAGGTGTGAGAACATGCAAAATCTCACCTTCGTCCATGAGGTCTGCAAACTCTCTGTGGAATCGAGGTGTCGGATCACTGCCAAGGACCTCGTACGCCTCTGGATCACCAAGTTGTCACTGGGCCTCCCAAGTATAGTAATCCCTATCGAGTACAACTGTTGCGCCCCCTTTATCGGCTTTTCTAATAAGAATAAGATCATTGTCAGCAAGTGATTTAATAGCTTCCCTTTGATCTACGGTTAGATTGTCTCGATACGATCCCCTGCCTCCTATACCCTTGGCAAGATGTGAAAGATATCTTTCTATACCTCTTTGAAAAATGTCGATGTACTGCCCCTTCATATGGGAGGGGTAAAACAGCGACTTCTTTTTGAAACCTGAGTTTATACTACCCAGGAAATCTATAGGGTCATCAACTGTGTTGTTTTCATTAAAGAGATCTGCAAGTCTTGCTGGTGGCACTGATCTTGAAAGCCTAAGGGAATAGAGGTATCAGAGTTAACATCAAAAATGGGTACTGTAGTATTATTTGCTCCAATCCTGGAAGAAAAAAATCGTTTGAGTGTTAATTTGCGTGTAAATTTGTAAACATCCACCATGGTTGAGAAGAGGTTAAACTGTATACTGGGTGCAAAGGATAGTCCAAGATGTAAAATAGACAACTCAGACTGTGTAAGTTCATACTTAGAGATGTTTATGACGTTACTGTTAGCAATGTCTAAGTCTTTAATCTCTTTGATGGCATCCCACTGTATGTTTTTTCTCCTGCCTCTTCTTGTCTTTCCCCGTTTTTTGAAGACTTGTGACTGGCCGGTCTGCTTGGATAGGTCATCTCACTGGATCCCGCCTTCTCATCACCAGATGATGGATAGAAGTCACTTTCAGAAAAGGAGAAAGAAACAGCATGCGGTGTTACTTCATTATCTTTTGTAACCTTAAGGATAGATTTGTTGCCACCACCCTCTTTATGTGATTTCTTTGATCTTGCTTTACCCTTGTTTCTGGAGGATAATTTTTGCCAGATATAAATTTGGTGTGCCTCATAATCTGCTTTATCCCTCTCTAATTTCGTTTGTTTATTCAACATAATGATCTTTTCTTGTTTGTTTAATTTGCTAGCTATTTTGGAATCTAGCTCTTTGAAATTCTCCATATGGGCAAAGGCTTGCAATTTTTTCTGTAAATCTGCCACTTGTTTGGACAGTCTTATTTTCTTGCGCTTTATGTTGTATAATGAGGTCCATTAATTTGAATGAGCAGTCATTTAGAATGAGGCACCACTGTCGTTCAAAATCACTGTTAACAAATCCAAAAGATGGTGTTTTGGTGTGGCGCAGCCCTCTAGGTATACGTTTGACACGGTGGTGATTTCCCACCATAATCTCTGGCATTGCAATAAACACTTTTCCAGCCTTGCAAAGGGTATCTTAAGATCTGCAGTGTCCTCACATAGGAGTTCATTGGTGTTGCTAAAAATAGCCTCTGCTCTGTGGGACCAGTTGGATGTGTTGCAGCAACTGAATAAAACTTCTGAAACTTGTTCAGGTTCCAGTTCCATTCTGGTGCAGCCCTTGTGTGTATGTATGTGCCCCAAGTGTCAGAAACACACTTGAATACTCAATCCCAACACTGTAACACAGTGTAACCAGGGAACAATGAAGAATCCACAGGAGAATAATGTATTAGTACTGACTAATCACCGAGCTGCTGACAGAATATGATAATGCATAGAAAACACTGTCCTGCGCTTCGGCTGTCTGTAGGGCACCAATGGTGTCAATTCGTCATGTAGCTGATGGGGTGGGAGCTAGATGTGGCCACTGAGTTGACCGGAGTAGGGGGGAATAGTAAAACCCTTACCTATTAGTTGTCTCCGGTCTGGGGCCTGCTCTCCTCCACAGCTTGTGTGTGCAGCTTTCAGTAGGAATCAGGAATTGGAAGGAGTCCGGCGCCACTGCACATGACAGAATGAGAAACTCCCGGATGATCTTCAATTAACTTTATTGCACAATACACATGTGGCTGCACCACGATCTCCCCCTCTACACGTTTCACCCTCTCGGATAGGGCTTCGTCTCGGAGTGGGGAGACGTGGTGTCAGCCTGGAATTTGAACATAAAAAGCCTGCATAAACGGGTAAATGGATTAACCCCTTCATGTAAAAATTGCCTGAAACGGCACCAGCATGTCCCACAAACATATAAATGAACAACATACTGGGACATCTTAAGAGCCAAATGTTAATAAATTCATTCTTTCATTATTTCAATATTGGCTTCTCTTATTACTGGACAATAACATGTAGGTATCTTAAAAATTGCTGACAACATATCAAAGTAATACTGTGCCCCTTAAATGATGCTTAAGTTCTTTAGTGCAGCCTCAAACCCATGCAAAATTATACATTACATATAGGTAATCCAAATAAATAAAGGCTTAATCAATACTGATCACAGGAGAAGGGCAGGGGGGAAGAAGAGGGGGAGGGGGAATTGGGGGGAGGGGGAGGGGGAGAGGGAAGGGGGGGAGGGTGAGAGGGAAGGGGGGGGAGGGTAGGGGGGAGAGGGAAGGGTGGGGGAAAGGGACACGGCAAAGAAAGGGGAAAAAAAAGGGGGAAAAAAGGGGGAAGAGAGAAAAGAGAGAAAACAGATGCGGAGTTAAATTACAATTCATCTATAACACAATGCACTTAGTGCTTGTAATTAAAACCTAAATCACAAAAGGACAATGCAGATTCCCGTGCTCCTGGGGGAGCATGTAATAATATTTTATAAAAAACATCGCAGATCCCATTCGATATTAAGTCCATTGGGTTGTAGGGTGCTCAATGCAAAAATCCAATGAGCCTCTCGCTGATGCAAGATTTTTAACCTGTCTCCCCCACGTGGGGATAATGGAATGTGCTCAATGGCTAAACATTGCAGAGCCTCCACTGAACCCAATGGACATGTGTTAAAATGTGAAGATACCGGATGCAACATATCGTGGTTCCGTATGAGTCTTAGGTGCTCTAAGATGCGAATCTTGTGTACTCTACTGGTTAAACCAACCTATTGTTTGTTGCATCCGCATTTCAACAGATAAACAACAAAATTTGTCTGGCAAGACATAAAGGATTTGATCTTGAATCTACGTGTTTCATCACGGTTGGTGAAGTGTGTTGCTTTACTCATATTAGGGCATATTTTGCAGTGACCACATTTAAATGAACCCAGTAGCCTGGGAAACAGAGACAATCTATTTTTCTTTTGATTCTTTGATTGTACCATGCTAGGTGACAAAAAGTTACCCAGTGTAGCCGCTTTGCGAAAGACTACCCGAGGGCCAGTGCAGACCATTTTCTCTAACAAAGGGTCTAAAGCTAACGTGGCCCAATGTTTACGAATAATCATTTTAATAGCATTGGCTTGTTCGATGTAATTTGTGACAAAAAAAAGGCGTATCAGTGTTCTCTACTGGTATACTCTGGCCAGACCGACATTTATCCATATTGATTAGCATCTCTCTATCCGTACCGAGAGCTACATCATAGGCTAGGTCCAGATCCTTTTTGGCATACCCCCTTGACAGGAATCTGTCCCTCATTTCACCCGCCCTGTGTTCAAAGGCCTCCAATGAGGAACAGTTCCGACGTAAGTGAAGGAACTGTCCCTTAGGAATGCCCTTGACCAGAGGGCGGGCATGGCAGCTCCTAGCATGAAGTAATGAATTCCTGGCATTTTCTTTTCTGAAAATATCAGATTGAATTTTGTTCTCAATGTCAATGTATAAATTGAGGTCTAAAAACTGTATCTGATACATATCAAATACATGGGTAAATCTGAGATTTAGTGTATTGTCTGCCAGGTAGTCAAAAATCTTTTTAAGCTCCTCCTCCCCACCACTCCAGATCATGATGAGATCATCAATATAGCGCTTGTAAAACGCTATATGATGTCTAAATGGGTTAGAATCTCCAAACACGTGGGACATCTCCCACCAACCCATAAAGAGGTTGGCGTAGGAGGGGGCAAATGAAGTCCCCATAGCAGTCCCACGTGTTTGGAGATAAAACTGTTGGTTGAAAAGAAAATAATTGTGCGTGAGCAAAAATCTGATGCTGTCCAATAAAAAAGCAATATGTGCAGGAGAAAGGGAAGATTGACTATAAAGAAAAATTCGATAGCTGTGAGCCCATGATCGTGCTTGATGATATTGTATAGAGAAGCTACATCTAGTGTAACCCAGAAGTAGTGTGGGTGCCATGTGAAAGGTGCTAAAAGTGCTAAAAGTGCTAAAACGTACTTAGTATCATTAATGTGTGAAGGTAGGGAGTGCACTAACGGTTGTAAAAAGTGATCTATGTATTGAGAAAGGTGCTCACCCAGGGATCCGATGCTGGAAATAATTGGTCTACCTGGGGGTGAAGTGAGTGTTTTGTGAATTTTGGGGAGGTGATGAAAAATGGGTGTGATGGGATCTGGAGTGGTCAGGAAGTCTCGCTCCGTAGGTGTGAGAACATGCAAAATCTCACCTTCGTCCATGAGGTCTGCAAACTCTCTGCGGAATCGAGGTGTCGGATCACTGCCAAGGACCTCGTACGCCTCTGGATCACCAAGTTGTCACTGGGCCTCCCAAGTATAGTAATCCCTATCGAGTACAACTGTTGCGCCCCCTTTATCGGCTTTTCTAATAAGAATAAGATCATTGTCAGCAAGTGATTTAATAGCTTCCCTTTGATCTACGGTTAGATTGTCTCGATACGATCCCCTGCCTCCTATACCCTTGGCAAGATGTGAAAGATATCTTTCTATACCTCTTTGAAAAATGTCGATGTACTGCCCCTTCATATGGGAGGGGTAAAACAGCGACTTCTTTTTGAAACCTGAGTTTATACTACCCAGGAAATCTATAGGGTCATCAACTGTGTTGTTTTCATTAAAGAGATCTGCAAGTCTTGCTGGTGGCACTGATCTTGAAAGCCTAAGGGAATAGAGGTATCAGAGTTAACATCAAAAATGGGTACTGTAGTATTATTTGCTCCAATCCTGGAAGAAAAAAATCGTTTGAGTGTTAATTTGCGTGTAAATTTGTAAACATCCACCATGGTTGAGAAGAGGTTAAACTGTATACTGGGTGCAAAGGATAGTCCAAGATGTAAAATAGACAACTCAGACTGTGTAAGTTCATACTTAGAGATGTTTATGACGTTACTGTTAGCAATGTCTAAGTCTTTAATCTCTTTGATGGCATCCCACTGTATGTTTTTTCTCCTGCCTCTTCTTGTCTTTCCCCGTTTTTTGAAGACTTGTGACTGGCCGGTCTGCTTGGATAGGTCATCTCACTGGATCCCGCCTTCTCATCACCAGATGATGGATAAAAGTCACTCTCAGAAAAGGAGAAAGAAACAGCATGCGGTGTTACTTCATTATCTTTTGTAACCTTAAGGATAGATTTGTTGCCACCACCCTCTTTATGTGATTTCTTTGATCTTGCTTTACCCTTGTTTCTGGAGGATAATTTTTGCCAGATATAAATTTGGTGTGCCTCATAATCTGCTTTATCCCTCTCTAATTTCGTTTGTTTATTCAACATAATGATCTTTTCTTGTTTGTTTAATTTGCTAGCTATTTTGGAATCTAGCTCTTTGAAATTCTCCATATGGGCAAAGGCTTGCAATTTTTTCTGTAAATCTGCCACTTGTTTGGACAGTCTTATTTTCTTGCGCTTTATGTTGTATAATGAGGTCCATTAATTTGAATGAGCAGTCATTTAGAATGAGGCACCACTGTCGTTCAAAATCACTGTTAACAAATCCAAAAGATGGTGTTTTGGTGTGGCGCAGCCCTCTAGGTATACGTTTGACACGGTGGTGATTTCCCACCATAATCTCTGGCATTGCAATAAACACTTTTCCAGCCTTGCAAAGGGTATCTTAAGATCTGCAGTGTCCTCACATAGGAGTTCATTGGTGTTGCTAAAAATATCCTCTGCCCTGTGGGACCAGTTGGATGTGTTGCAGCAACTGAATAAAACTTCTGAAACTTGTTCAGGTTCCAGTTCCATTCTGGTGCAGCCCTTGTGTGTATGTATGTGCCCCAAGTGTCAGAAACACACTTGAATACTCAATCCCAACACTGTAACACAGTGTAACCAGGGAACAATGAAGAATCCACAGGAGAATAATGTATTAGTACTGACTAATCACCGAGCTGCTGACAGAATATGATAATGCATAGAAAACACTGTCCTGCGCTTCGGCTGTCTGTAGGGCACCAATGGTGTCAATTCGTCATGTAGCTGATGGGGTGGGAGCTAGATGTGGCCACTGAGTTGACCGGAGTAGGGGGGAATAGTAAAACCCTTACCTATTAGTTGTCTCCGGTCTGGGGCCTGCTCTCCTCCACAGCTTGTGTGTGCAGCTTTCAGTAGGAATCAGGAATTGGAAGGAGTCCGGCGCCACTGCACATGACAGAATGAGAAACTCCCGGATGATCTTCAATTAACTTTATTGCACAATACACATGTGGCTGCACCACGATCTCCCCCTCTACACGTTTCACCCTCTCGGATAGGGCTTCGTCTCGGAGTGGGGAGACGTGGTGTCAGCCTGGAATTTGAACATAAAAAGCCCGCATAAACGGGTAAAAGGATTAACCCCTTCATGTAAAAATTGCCTGAAACGGCACCAGCATGTCCCACAAACATATAAATGAACAACATACTGGGATATCTTAAGAGCCAAATGTTAATACATTCATTCTTTCATTATTTCAATATTGGCTTCTCTTATTACTGGACAATAACATGTAGGTATCTTAAAAATTGCTGACAACATATCAAAGTAATACTGTGCCCCTTAAATGATGCTTAAGTTCTTTAGTGCAGCCTCAAACCCATGCAAAATTATACATTACATATAGGTAATCCAAATAAATAAAGGCTTAATCAATACTGATCACTTCAAATGGTGCACTCATCCAGGGGAAACAGCATGAGAAAAAAGGAATAATACAAGGAACAATGGGGGGGGGGGAAGGGAAGGGAAAGGAATAGGGCAGGGGGAGGGGGAGGAGTGGGTTGGGGGGAGAGGGAAGGGGGGGAGGGGGCAGACAGAGCCTGTGGCAGCCATTACAGACTTGCGCATGCATAGTTACGATCGCGCACGCGGCCCCAATGCTAAAGAGGTCCTGAGTGGACTACAACTCCCAGCAGCCTCTGGGGATTGCCTTTTCACCCAGATCACATGCAGCCAGACAGCCACTAATTCTGATAGATTATCTTGCTGCATTTGGCTACATTGTTGTGTGCAGTCAGGAAGCAGACAGTGAAGCACATGAGAGAGTCAGAGCTGGGAGAAGGTTGGGGTAGGGTGTGTGTAGGGAGCAGAAGCCCCTGCATACTAGGCCAGGTTACCCTGCCCAGGCCCCAGATAACCATGAGTCACCAGTGAGTTGCTGCAGCTAGGGACAGACCCAAGGTAGGGCTGCTGCCACCTTAGCTGAGCAGGATAGTTAAGTTGTGACAGTGTTGCTTTGCAGTACAGCACAGCAGTTAGCTTTGGCTGCTTTAAGAGAGGCCCCTTCAGTGTGAAGGAGGGTTGCTTTCTATAGTGCACAGTGATATGTGATATCACCGGTGCCAGTTGCACGCGGTGATCGCGGCCTGCGTCTGGCTCAGACAGGCTCTACCGTGAGAGACATTGTGTGGGTGAGACGCTCCACGACGGAGACACCTCACACAGAGGTGGGACACCGCGGAGGCGGATTCCTGTTCCTGCGTCAAACCCTTTATGAAGACCTTTACACCCGGGCATGGACGTGTGCCCAGGCAGGTATCCATAAGTGAACCAACTATACACACGTGAGCAGTGCTGCCACACATCTGGGTGGGGGTCCAGGACACTGGGATACTGGTGCCAAGCACCCAATTATTGTGCGCACTGTATGGTTGGGTTACTATTGGGGGCGGAGAGGCTAAGAGCCTGCGAAGGGATATAGGTGCCCCTTGCACCCAATGCAATGTTATTTAATGATGTGTTATGTTGTAGTGCATATAGTAAACTGTTTTATCCATACCCTGGTGTAAGTACTTACTGTATGTGGTTCCTGTGTAAGGGGTTATTCTACACACTAGAATCCCTGCATAGGTGGAGGCGCTGTAAGCAGTATGTTCCAGGATACACCCCAGGCTCCCAGTGGCGGAGGTTCAGGCCTCCTGTGAGCCTATCAGGTATTGCACCACACTGGTAATATATGTAGATTTCCCCACATGGTCCCTATCTGCGATTGGGGGGGGGGGGGAACTGTGTTACAGATAGTTTAAATATATATGATAAATTGAATATTGAATAATACTATCATGGACATTAAATGCTTGTCAAACATACTGTCGCGGCCGAGTTTATTCTTACCTTTACCCGGTCTCGGCCGCGACAGTAACCGGGCGCGCGCCGGGGTGACCCGTGCGCGCGCCGAAGCCTCGTAGGAGCGGTCCTCCGATCGGGGCTTCCTCCTCCCGTCTCCGGGTCCGCCGGGTCCCCCGGAACTCCCTACCGCCGTCCCCCACATCGTGGGACACCAGGGCTCCCTCGGGGAGCCCTGGGCACCCGCGCATGGGGCGCAGGCACCCGATGAAGCGTGACCGCGCATCAGTGACGTGCGGCATGCCGAGGGGATTTGGCTAGCAAGCCGGGAAATCTCCCGGCTTGCGGAACTAGCCAACTAAGATTTAAACGTGTCGCCAGTGTAGAAGACTTGTGACACCTAGTCATAAATGCTTTCATATGTTTAAAATGGATAGTCAATATGACTTGAGTCAAATAGCAGGTATAGCCAAAAAGAAATGCATATATAAGATACAGAGAATCCTCAATATAATAGTTAAATCAGCAAATTGTGAACAAGTGCTATTTAATGATGCAATCTAGAACCCATTATATATTTGTAAAAACAAAATTAATATCGTACCCATAAGGATTCCATTTGTAAATCAACAAAGATAATAATGTTAAATTACATTTACCAGTAATCCTTTCACAGAGAATTTTATTTTAGCAAAGCTGATAAAAGCTATATCATCTTTATCACAACGCGAAAACACATGGATAAAATAACTCTATTATTGATTATTTAATACCCATCATATGAGTGTTAACAGTATATAAATATTGGGCGATAGTGCATCACTTAAATGATGAAAATATTGCAAACTCTTTATCACAATTAACTAGATAGAAACAACAGATGGTTTTCTTAGATGATATATGAACAGATCCTGTGAGACAAAACAGAGCAAATGTATACTGTGAAAGGACAGAACGCCATATATTTAAAGAAAACATTTAAAGAAAATATTTAAAGAAAATATTTCAAATCCCATTGGGTATTGAGCCCGTTGGGGATCAAGGTGTTTAAAGAGAATATCCAATGGGCTTCTCTCCTGTATAGAGCATTCGTCCTATCACCTCCACGACACGGGATATGAACATGTTCAATAGCAATACATTTGAAGTTAACAAGAGAACCATTCTGACAAACATCAAAATGTTTAGATTCTGGATGCACTTGGTCTCGTTTTAGAATGAGTTTCATGTGCTCCATTATCCGTATCTTAAACATACGTGTGGTAAGACCGATGTATCTCGTGTTACAGCCGCATATGAGCATATAGACAACAAATTCTGAATTGCAGTTGATAAAGTAGTTATATTGTGTGACCTGGTACCCTCCGCATCTGTGAATGTTTTTGTCTTAAGTACACTACCGACACGCTTTATTGCGCATCGGCCAGATCCGCAAGCCGGGAGATTTCCCGGCTTGCTAGTGGCCGCCCCTCGGCGTGCCGCGCATCATAGACGCGCGGTCACGCGTCTTCGGGAGCCTGCGCCCCCTGCACGCGCGTCCACGGGCTCCCCGAGGGAGCCCTGGTGTCTCGCGATGTGGGGGACGGCGGCAGGGGGTTCCGGGGGACCCGGCGGACCCGGCAGCGGTAGGGAGAGCGCCCCGATCGGAGGGCGCTCTTCCGCTGCTTCGGCGCGCGCCCGTCACCCTCGGGCGCGCCAGGCTACTGCTGCGGCCAAGAACGGGCAAATGCTCGAATAAACTTGGCCGCAGCAGTATATATGGACAAATTTTACAGCGACTACAGGGGTAGCAACCTGTTAAACTTGGAAAAAACTCCCTCTTATTAGGAATTTTGTCATTTTTAATTACACAGAGAAATTATATTACCCAATGTTTGTAATTTTTTGAAGACAAACTTTTGATTTGTTTCTGTAATACAGTATCTTTCAAAAGGGGGTCAATGTTGAGAATAGACCAGTGTTTTTTTATAATTTGTTTGATTGCATGTGCTTGATTGCTGAAAGTTGTTATAAAATGTGGAGGGTCCAGGTCAGACGTGTATTTATCTTGTCCTGCTCTCGTCATTTTCCCATTTTTCTCAACCACCATCCATCAACGCCTCTCTGTTTTGGTTGAGAGCATTCTGATTAGCTTCAATTGGTGTTTTTTTATTGTATCCTCTTGCAAGGAAACGATCTGTGAGCTCTGTAGCTCTGTAGCTCTAAGATGATAATCTTCATGGTTGGAACAATTTCGACGTAAACGTATAAATTGGCCATATGGTATGCCTCTGAATAGAATATGGCTGTGTGCACTATGAGCATGAAAAAGGGTGTTTCTGGAGTGCTCTTTTCGGAATATGTCCGTGTGAATCATTTGGTCTAGGCCTATGAATAGCCTGAGATCAAGGTAATGTATGCGATGTGAATGGTGTTGTGAGGTGAACGTGAGATTGAGTGAGTTACTGTTTACATAGTCTAGGAAGGCCATCAGCTGTTCGACAGAACCATTCCATATCAACAGTAGATCATCAATATAGCGACGATAGAAGTGTATGTGGTGACGATATGAGTTATTTTCTCCAAACACGTGGGACTCTTCCCACCATCCCATGAAAAGATTCGCATGGGATGGTGCAAAGCAAGTGCCCATGGCGGTCCCACGTGTTTGGAGATAGAAAGCCCCTGAAAAAGAAAAATAGTTATGAGTGAGTAAAAAGTGTAAACTATCTAGAATGAAAGAAATATATGCCAGTGATAAAGATGTATCCCGTTCCAGAAAATGTCTGGTAGCTTGGAGACCATCCGGGTGTGAAATGATGGTGTATAGTGAGGATACGTCTAGTGCGAACCGTAGAAAATTGGGATACCAAAGATAGTGCTGAAATAAAGTGAGAAGGTGAGATATGTCTTGTAAATGTGAAGGAAGTGCATAAACAAGTGGTTGTAAATAATGATCAATGTAAACGTTCAAGTGTTCACCCAGTGACCCTATGCTGGATACAATGGGACGTCCGGGTGGTGCATGAAGGGATTTGTGAATTTTGGGAAGGTGATGAAAAATGGGAATGATGGGGTGAGTGCAGTGCAGATAGTCATACTCTTTGTCAGAGAGGACTTGGAGAATTTTACCTTCAAGTAGATCGTAGAGCTCTCTGGGATGTACAAGAGCCGGTCATTCAGTTGTCTGGTCGCCTCAGCACAGTAGTATGTGCGATCCAGAATAACGACCGCTCCCCCTTTATCTGCATTTTTGACCACAAGGTCAGTGTTGTTTTTGAGGGAAGAAATAGCATGTCGCAGATTGTCACCGTGTTGAGGATAAACAGTAAACTGAATACCTTTCGCCAGGAGTGATAGATCTCTTTCAACCACCTGTTTAAACAAATTAATAACATTATCATTTGTAGTATCTGGACAGAATTTGGATTTATTACATAGTCCTGATGGGTGTTTGCCCAGAAAGTTGATTGTTAAGTCAGGGGATTCTGTGTGTTCTTCTGATAGTTCTATCGTGTCATGAAGGAAACATTGATCGCGGAATGACATCTGATTTGAGATGTCAAAGATTGGTAATTTGTGTTTGACATTTTTGCGAGGCAGGGCATTAGAATCTTGGATGGTATGTCCTGTTTGGATTTGTCTGTCCTTGAAAAGTCTTTTTAGAGATAATTGTCTAGTAAATTTATACAGATCTACAATGGTAGAGAAAAGATTGAAGTTTCTATTAGGAGCAAAAGTCAAACCAAGATCTAATACTTTAAGCTCTGCTTTTGATAATTGATATTTTGAAATGTTAATAACATTTGTATCTTCTATTCTCAATAGCGACTCCTCTTTGATGGATTTGCTCCTGGATTGTGATTTCGTTCTGTGTCCCTTCCTTCTCCGTTTTTTGACGAATTATGGTGTCTAATAGATGAGCTCTGACTCGTATATGATTTTCCTGAGGTGCTAGCTTCGTCAGCTGATGATGCTAAAGAATCGTATTCAGAGAAAGAGACACCATGTGTCGTGGATTCGTTGTCTGTTATTTCTGAATCTGTATTTCTTTTATCAGAATGTTTGGACTTGTTTTGCTTCTTTAAAATGGATTTGGATTGTTTGTTGACATTTTTTGAATATGTCTCCTTTGTATTCTTTTGTGAGAATTTTTTTGTTTGTCGTGGTTTATGCCAGATATATTCTTGACTACGTTCGTATTCAAGTTTATCTCTGTCATATTTGTTTTCTTTGACTTGCATAATATTTTTTTCAAATATTTTGATATTAATTGCTAGTTTGTCATCATATTCATTGAATTCATCAATATGTGTAAATTCTTCTAATTTGGTCTGCAATTCTTCTCTTGGAATGTTATCTGTGTATATCCCCCCCCCCACCCATGTGTAGATGCGATTTATGGCTAGAGGTGTTAAATGGTCCCTGAATGTTAGTGATGTAAGAGTGAGTGTGTGTGTGCATGTATGTAAATATAAATGAATGAAGAGCCCACAGTGTATAAAGCGCTTTACAAAAAGGTGTGTGTGGAGTGGGAGTGTATTTCAAGGGTGTGGGTAGGTGTGGAAATGTGAGAGAGTGTTGCATTACTAAAAGTGTGTGTAGATACTATGTGGTCCCTATTGGTATATAGGGATTGAATAATATGGAGTATTTGTTTGTGTAAGAGACAGCTGTGTGTGCATACATATAGCACAGTATGTATAGACATGGTCTTTAGCACTCATGGAAGAGAGATCACTTGTGTCATTAATGACTCATAAAACTTCGGTCTCTGTTTAGGCCCCCGCTAAGTGTCCCGAAGAGTTGCATAAATTTGTATTCATGCAACCGTCTCTCTTTCAGTGCTTTAAGATTACCTTTGAGTATGTCCACCCTTAGATCGTTCATCTTATGGCCAGATAGAAAATTGTTGTATGGTGCTCTAAAAACCAAAAGCAGTAAATGTATCAACTTGAAAAGCAAAGTCTTATGTGGAGTACCCCTCCAATGTAAGCAATAAGGCTAGGATAAATTACTCCCAAGAAAAAGATGTATAGCTGGAAAATGGAATCCCACGTAGCACCTTGATAAAGGGCTTATAGCTTGAAACGCGTTGGTGTATTGTCTGTTTGTTTTTGATCCATTAAACTTTATATTTTATCGTGGGAACGCACCTCTGTAATTTTTACAAGCTAGCAGTGGATTTAGTGCTCCGTTTTTTCTTCCTTTTCTACATCTTATGGCCAGAGTCAGAGAAATGTTTGCCGACAGGACTGTCTCTTGTTCTGCATGTGATGCTGTTGCGATGCAGGTTCATTCTCTTGTTTAGCTCCTGTCCCATCTAACCTATGTAGTAGCAGCCCCCTGGGCATTTCATGCACATGATGAGGTACATGACATTGCTGGATGAACAGGTATAAGGAATCCGTTCCTGGGTTTGGTGGAAACCCTTTCCTTACAGAACTGTGCTGCTTCCAGACAACCTCCCCTCACATCCACCTGTGCTAGAAATTACTGCACTTCTGCCTCGGTGCTCTCTCATTGGAGGAATGTCCTCACACCTCTCTCCTGGGATTGGCACGCTGGCCTTCTTATACTGCTCTCTTACATTGCCTCAGTGCCGAGCATAGTCCTTTGTCATGGGATGTAACTGTGTTTGCCACAAGCTACCTGTTTGGCCATCCTGTTCCTGTTTCATTGTTCCTAGATCTGGTTCCTGGTTCCTGTTCCCTGTTCCTGGTTCCTGGGGCCTGCTGTGTACCTCCATTGCAGAGGCCGTGTCCTGGTTCCTTTGCTGAAGCGTTGAATCCCCAGCATAATCCTTCAGCTCCCTGTTCCCTGAGGCCTGCTGCCTTTTCCCATAGCAGAGGCCTGCCTTCTGAGTCCTGAGATCTGCTGCTCTCTCTCCTCACAGAGGCCTGTTTTGGACTTCTGTGATGAAGCGCTGGTTTGCCAGTGCTGCCCTGCGGTGTGTCTAGTCCGGTCTGCCTTCTCTATTTGCTGTGATGGGTACCATGGGCCATTCCCGCTACTCGTGCAGAGGCCATTCCCACCCTGCTGCTGCTCCTACGCTGAAGCGGAGCACACCTTACTTCCTGTTGCTGAACTCCTGCTTGGATATCGATGTTGCTACTGTCTCCAACCCTGACCCTGCTATGAACGACTATAAACTGCACAATCCAGTACCGGCTGCGCAGCCTAAGGTCGGTGTATTCACATCCCTCAACCCTGCGGTCCAGGGATTACATTTTAGGGGGATTGAAATAGTGTTAAGAGACCCTAGGAGGGGAGATCGAGATCTCAAACTCTTACAGAGAGAGCAATTTTGGATCTTTACTCTGGGGAGTAAAGCACCAGGTGGGCTGAACGAGTTGGTAGAACTGACCCCTTTTCTTAAGTAAGAGGTTAGCTCCCCTCATCTGAGTGCCTATACATATATATAAAAATATAGCAACTATAAATATTCCTGTATATTCATTTGCATGTCTTAGACAGGTCTGCAACCCTGTCTTTCACCATTATCACCCAGCAAACAGCACTTCCACTGCAGCAATGGATTCTGGGAAATTACATGCAAATGAGCACACAGTGCCACCTTTTATCTCATGCTCACATTACATGAGCAACCCTTAGTCAATGCATGCTGCTTTAAACACAGCTTTTAAGCAAGGACTTGGGAGATGCAAAGTCAGTTAACCCACTCACAGACCTGTTTCAACCTTGATGGGTATCATCAGTGTGAGGTTGTCTTGCTGACATTTGCTCAAATGAGATAAGAGTAGGTAATCACCATGACTATTAAGGTTATGGTGGGTAAAAAAAAGTGACTAAAACCCTCCACAGTAAAGCATAAAGCAACTGTAAATATTCCTGTATATTCATTTGCATGTCTTAGACAGGTCTGCAACCCTGTCTTTCACCATTATCAACCAGCAAACAGCACTTCCACTGCAGCAAGGGATTCTGGGAAATTACATGCAAATGAGCACACAGTGCCACCTTTTATCTCATGCTCACATTACATGAGCAACCCTTAGACATGCAAATGAATATACTGCTGCGGCCAAGTTTATTCGAGCATTTGCCCGTTCTTGGCCGCAGCAGTAGCCTGGCGCGCGCCCGAGAGTGACGGGCGCGCGCCGAAGCAGCGGAAGAGTGCCCTCCGATCGGGGCGCTCTCCCTACCACTGCCGGGTCCGCCGGGTCCCCCGGAACCCCCTGCCGCTGTCCCGCGATCGCGGGACACCAGGGCTCCCTCGGGGAGCCCCTGGACGCGCGTGCAGGGGGCGCACGCTCCCGAAGATGCGTGACCGCGCGTCTATGACGCGCGGCACGCCAAGGGGCGGCCACTAGCAAGCCGGGAAATCTCCCGGCTTGCGGTACCGGCCACACTCGAATAAAGTGTGTCGGTACTGTACAGGAATATTTACAGTTGCTTTATGCTTTACTGTGGAGGATTTTAGTCACTTTTTTTACCCACCATAACCTTAATAGTCGTGGTGATTACCTACTCTTATCTCATTTGAGCAAATGTCAGCAAGCCAACCTCACACTGATGATACCCATCAAGGTTGAAACATGTCTGTGAGTGGGTTAACTGACTTTGCACCTCCCAAGTCCTTGCTTAAAAGCTGTGTTTAAAGCAGCATGCATTGACTAAGGGTTGCTCATGTAATGTGAGCATGAGATAAAAAGTGGCACTGTGTGCTTATTTGCATGTCATTTCCCAGAATCCCTTGCTGCAGTGGAAGTGCTGTTTGCTGGGTGATAATGGTGAAAAACAGGGTTGCAGACCTGTCTAAGACATGCAAATGAATATACAGGAATATTTACAGTTGCTTTATGCTTTACTGTGGAGGGTTTTGGTCACCTTTTTTTACCCACCATAACCTTAATAGTCGTGGTGATTACCTACTCTTATCTCATTTGAGCAAATGTCAGTAAGCCAACCTCACACTGATGAGACCCATCAAGGTTGAAACATGTCTGTGAGTGGGTTAACTGACTTTGCATCTCCCAAGTCCTTGCTTAAAAGCTGTGTTTAAAGCAGCATGCATTGACTAAGGGTTGCTCATGTAATGTGAGCATGAGATAAAAAGTGGCACTGTGTGCTTATTTGCATGTCATTTCCCAGAATCCCTTGCTGCAGTGGAAGTGCTGTTTGCTGGGTGATAATGGTGAAAGACAGGGTTGCAGACCTGTCTAAGACATGCAAATGAATATACAGGAATATTTACAGTTGCTTTATGCTTTACTGTGGAGGGTTTTAGTCACTTTTTTTACCCACCATAACCTTAATAGTCGTTATAAAAAAATATATATATATATTCAAGTTTATACAATTATTCCCCTTACTGCCCCCCTTTCCCCCCCCTTTTTTTTAGAATCTATATACTGTATATAAATATTTTTTTAGAATCTATATTTTACAAAACTTATTCTAATCTCTGAGTGATGCTTTTTATATATATTTTTTAATGTATTAGCAGTCTGCATTTTGTATGTCATTTTTTATTTTGTACAAGCTTATGTAGTCAACATATGCACCATTTATCAATACCATTAATTGTTTATTTTATTATGTCGGGTTTTTTCAAAATCTCTGTAGTGTTTCATTATACACGTTATATATATATATATATATATATATATATAATGTTCGACAAACCTATACATTTACACGCCCCGGGCGAGTGGATTTAACATTGTGGCGAGCTCCTATTGGCCCAAGCAGCACATGTGTGGTACTAGGTGGCGAGTAGATTTTTTTGTTCGGCGAGTAGATTTTTTGGTGATTTGTCGACCACTGTGTATATATATATATATGTGTTTGGCAGCTGAGCTGTCTGAGGGGGGAAGTGTGTGTCAGTCAGTCAGTGAGTGTGTGTGTCAGTCAGTGGGTTTCCCCCCATTCTCTCCTGACTCCATCTCCCCCCCTCTCTCCTGACTCCCTCTCCCCCCTCTCTCCTTACTCCCTCTCCCCCCACTCTCTCCTGACTCCCTCTCCCCCCCCTTTCTCCTGACTCCCTCTCCCCCCTCTCTCCTGACTCCCTCTCTCCCCCCCTCTCCTGACTCCCTCTCCCGACTCCCTCCCACCCTCTCTCCTGACTCCCTCCCACCCTCTCTTCTGACTCCCTCCCCCCCTGCGCCGGCGCCTGTCCGCAGGGTGCCGCCATCTTTCCGGGGGAAGCTGCAGGAGGAAGGGGGTCCTTCCGGAGGCTGCCCACCCACTGCCTGTCCATTCGGTGCTGCCATCTTACCGGAGGCAGCTGCAGGAGGAAGGGGTCCTTCCGGAGGCTGCCTGCCCACTGCCTGTCCACTCGGCACCGCCATCTTACCAGAGGCAGCTGCAGGAGGAAGGGGGTCCTTCCAGAGGCTGCCTGCCCACTGCCTGTCCCCCCCCCCCCCACGTGGAGCTGTGTCGGCGGAGACACTACCCGCATACTGCTGCTGGCCGGGGCTCGGGTGAGCCTGGGGGGAGGTGAGCTGGGAGGGTGATGGGGGGGGAGCCAGTGGGGAGGTGAGCTGGGGGGATGATGGGGGGGGAGCCGGCGGGGAGGTGAGTTGGGTGAAGAGGTGTGTGTGTGTGTGTCAGTTGGATGAGGCCGATGGGGAAGGTGAGCTGCGGGTGAGGAGAAGAAGAGAGTGGCAGTTGGGTGATGTCATAGAGCCACCAATTTGATTGGCCAGAGGCTGAGGACCAATCAGATTCACCACATCTACCAACAACCATACAAACTTCAAATTTATATATTAAGATATATAGATATATATATATATATATATATATATATATATATATATATATAATATATATCAAAAACACAGAGATGAATACCGCATCACTCCCAAAACATAATGCAATGACTAAAAAACCTACCTAAATCAGGAAAAATATACCTGGAATAGTTATCACAGATGTAAACTGAAGGTTGGTGCTGGAGGAAAAATTTAATATGGAAACACAACAAAGAAAGAAACCTCTAAAGTAGCACTCAGACAAATAATTGCAAAAAATATAAAGGGTACTTTAATTAAATCCAAAAGATAACAGAAATACAAACAACTGACCAATGAACCCGCCTGACTATAATTGATTAGTGGACAATAGAAAAAATAAAAGAAAAAAATATATATACCAGACCCCCAAAAAAATACAAGAAAAAATTGATGCCCCAAGATAAACCTAACTCACTGAGGGAAAAGATAATTTCCCGCAATGAAGTAAATCAGACCGGCCGGTCACAGAGAGTATTGCTAGTTAGGAGACATCATTCAAAAAAGGATCAAAAAATGCAAACTAATAAAAACATACAAACACAAAAAACCCCATGGTGCTAAATTGATAGCAGTTAAAGTGTTAAAAACACTATAATAAACCTGTTGCAGTACAAATGATGTTAATTCAAGGCATGCATATAGAATACTCCATTTAGTAACCCAAATACATAAATATAGATAAATAGGGAAACAGAGGGAGGGAGAAAAAATCAAAGATACTCAGCTCCTTGAAAATGAAATACTGCAAGCATCAAACAGCACAGCACAGTCCACTAATGATGTCCAAAGATATAGGACATAGATAAGGGTTCAAAATAGAACATAGGCAGGCAGGGTCAGCAGCAGCAAAAATTAAAATTAGCCCACTAACGCGTTTCGCCCACAAAGGCTTCCTCACGAGTGGTGCTAAGGCTATGTTTCAAGAGCATTTAAATAGGCAGCAGATATGCTCGAAATTCGCGCCAAAATACAGTTAATTACAGATGCATTCAATAGCCTCCGTGATTCTCACTCTCCATTGGTGTCGAAATTCGCGCCAAAATACAGTTAATTACAGATGCAATCTCCATTGGTGTTGCTGCATTTCAACAGCCGTGTATAGTCCGCGGGACTATACACGGCTGTTGAAATGCAGCAACACCAATGGAGAGTGAGAATCACGGAGGCAATTGAATGCATCTGTAATTAACTGTATTTTGGCGCGAATTTCGAGCATATCTGCTGCCTATTTAAATGCTCTTGAAACATAGCCTTAGCACCACTCGTGAGGAAGCCTTTGTGGGCGAATTAATATTCATTAAATATTAATATATACTTCTCCAATGTCATAGATAGTGATTTCTATTAGATATTTCTTTTTGAGTATAAAGTGGGTAAATTTTTTGTGCAATGTTTTTTATGTGCAATGACCGATTTTGTATAAAGTTTTGTATAAAGTTTTTTGTGCAATGTTTGTTTATGTGCAATGTCCGATTTTGTATAAAGTTTTGTATAAAGTTTTTTGTGCAATGTTTGTTTATGTGCAATGTCCGATTTTGTATAAAGTTTTGTATGAAGTTTTTTGTGCAATATTTGTTTATGTGCAATGTCCGATTTTGTTTGTATAAAGTTTTTTTTTTTGTGTGTGTGCAATGTTTGTTTATTTGCAATGTACGATTTTGTATAATGTTTTGGTTGTACATTGATTGGAAGGATGTAATACACATATACTAGCTCCCATAGGCAGTGGAATTATCCGTTTTTTTCTATATACTGTAAGAGCAGCTATGGGAGTGGCTAGACATACCTCCTGAAGAAGCGTCATATGACGCGAAACGCATAGAGGTGACATCATCATGCATCGAGGAGCGGACGTGACGACGGGTGCTCGGTCAATTGCGGTGGTTTTCCCCTGACTTTGCATGAAAGCTGGTCCCTGTTTAAACCACATGTGAGCTAATAACATCTAGCTATTTCCAAGGACTTTTTTCATCACTAGATCTATGGGCTTTTGTTGCAGGGATCCTCATTAGTGCCTTGTCATGGTGGAATTGTGGGTTCATGTGAATCCTTTTTATGTACTTTCTTATTATGTAGTTTTATTTTAATTGGTATAAAGACAATTATTTTTGCTAACTGTGTTTTTCCGTTTTGCGCTTTCTTTTTGTTTGCATATGAACGACTATGAACTGTGCAATCCAGAACCGGCTGCGCGGCCTAAGGTCGGTGTATTCACATCCCACAGCCCCGCGGTCCAGTCCCAGTTTGTGGCGAGCACGTCCGTTACAACAGGTGACCCTTCCTCTGATTTTGTACTCCAGATTCCTGTGTGGTATTTGTATTGTGCCTGCTGTGTAGAGCATTGCGCAGGTTTTGCATCTCGTGTCCTGGCATGGTCTCGTCCCGCATTCAGTTGTACTGCTGAATAAAATTTGTTCCTGACGAAGCTCCATAGTAGGAGGGAAACGCGCGTTGGACGCGTGATTATATCATCAGTCCCCGTTATGGGGCTGTTTTTAACATAGTGTCTTTCCCAGGTATTCATTAGTGCAGACATATATATAAAAACAGTGTAGCAGCTAGGATATCATCTCGTTTACTGAGTGTTGCAACGACTATTTACAAGTAGGTTTAGATTATTCCCTGCTGCTGTGTGAGTTAATGCATTCTTTGCACTAGTGATTGCAAGTAGTGAGCTTTTTTGGGCTCATCTTGACTGGTTGCACCCTCTTGAGCCTCCAGTACTCCAGTAACATCAATAACTGGAGTATTTATATATTCCTTGGAGAGCCAAACAGGGGTGTATGTATTTACCTTATTTAATCTATTTTTAGTGTTTATTATACCATCTTTTTCGGTAATATATGTTTTATGTAATGTATATTACAAGTTAAATTTTACTCCCAGGAGTGTGCATATAAGTGAATTTTCTTTAGGGATACAAACACATTGTATCTCTTATTTTCTCTGATTCACTTCAATTCACAGTTGCACCTACCTGCATTGATAATTATCGATTAAAGATATTATTATTATTTTTCATAATTACAATTAGTATGATTTAGTTGATGATTCCCTAATCCCTGTCCTTTCCTTGTACTGCTGAATACTTTACTCCTCACCATCATTTTCTTGAGATTATGAGTTTGTCTGTATGATAATAAGGGTGTTTCAGGGAAGACCTGTTGCAGTCTTGTATCTTCCTGGAGAATGGGTTGTAGTTCCCTGGCGATCTTGCGTAGGGCTTCTTGGTGTGGGTTATATGTGACCACCAAAAGGTACCCTGTTGCTTGTCTCTTTCTGTTTGTATTCAAAGAGATCACTTCTTGGTATTCTGGTGGCTTTGTGGATTTGCTGGTCTACAATTCTGTGGTTATATCAACGGTTTATGAAATCTGATCTCAAGGCTTTAATCCGCTGGCCTCTGTCTGCTGTGTCGGAACATATCTGGTTGTATCGAATGGCTTGACTGTAGATGGTTGCATGCTTTGTGTGTGTCAGGTGGAAGCTGTTGGCCCTCAAATAGCTGGCTCTGTCTGTAGGTTTGCGGTATACAGAAGTCTGTAGTTGGTTGTTCTTTATGGTGATGGTGGTTTCTATCAAATATACTTCGTCCGGGGAATGGGTGAGTTTGAGATTGATGGTCGGGTGGAACGTATTGAAGTTCTCATGGAACTATAGTAGGTCCTGTTCGCCAGAGGTCCAAATCAGGAGGATGTCATCGATGTAGTGAACGTATGTAAGGGGTTTCAAGTGACAGGTGCAATGAAAGTCACTTTCCAGTTTTGCACACAACAGATTGGCATACTGTGGTGCCATCCGAGTGCCCATAGCGATCCCGGTTGTCTGGAGGTATGTGTCATTTCCAAATGTGAAGTAGTTATGGGTCAGAATAAATTCGATGCATTTAGTCACTGTCTCTGTGAGTGGCTCGGGTGGTCCCAGAAAGTATCTGCAGGCTGAAATCCCATCTTCGTGGGGAATGTTTGTGTAAAGTGACTCTACATCCATGGTTGCTAGTAGAGTTCCTGTTGGGAGGGGGCCAATGGCATGCAGTTTGTTTAGCTGGTCGATGGTGTCCTGGATATAGCTGGGTGTATTCCCGACAAGTGGTTTTAGAATGCCCTCCACCCAGCCAGAAATATTCTCAGTAAGTGTGCCAGAACCAGAGATAATAGGGCGCCCAGGGTTACCCTCTTTGTGAATTTTAGGGAGCATGTAGAATGTGCCAGGTTTTGGGTTAGCTGGTATCAGGTCCAGAATGTGTTCTCTTGTGTGGATTGGGAGTGTTTTAATGCTCCTATTGAGTTCTCTCATGTATTTTTTTGTTGGATCCTCCTGCAGTTGTCTGTGCGCTTTCCGCAGGTAGTCTGTGGTGTTCATTATGACCACTGCTCCTCCCTTGACCGCAGGTTTGATTATTATGTTGTGGTTGGCCTTTAGCGATTCTATGGGTCTCCTCTCGATCAGTGTCAGATTATACGTTTGTTTCCTTACTTTGTCCAGGATGGTGATTTTGGCTCAGTGTCTAAAGCTTTCAATGTACTAGTCCAGTTTGGGGTTGCACCCAGTTTGTGGGATCCAGTTGGATTTTTGCTTCTTCCTGCTCATGTGCAGCCATCCTTCTGCAGTGTTGGCATGATCTTGGTTGTGTCTGTCATGGAAGAACTGCTTAAGGCGCAGTCTTTTGTAGAATTCTTCCAGGTCACTACACAGCTCAATCTTGTCCATATGCTTGGTAGGGCAGAATGTGAGACCCTTTGATAATACTGAGGACTCTGCTTGATTTGGTGAGTAGTCTGAGATGTTAACAGTGCAGTCCTGCTGTTGGTGACTGTTAATGTTTGTATTGTTTGTGGTTGTGCTGGCTGCTGCAGAGTATCTCATTCTTAGCCTCAGTCTGTGCAGTTTCTTTTCCTTATTGCTAATTAGACCTTTCAGGAGTTTTTCATGTTACAGCAACAGGAGAAAGACAAAAGAGATGATAAATAGAAAAAACAAATAAGTGCGCACTAAAATATATGCTTAATACAAAGTGTTAATTGTGATGTCAATTTAAATAAAAAAAACACACCCCATGTGGAAAAGGTAATAAATATATACCAATGTAGATGAGCGTCTGTTGCTGTGTAAAGGGTAGCCCAAGACCCTAGAATCTAGTAACAAAAAAACAAACAAAGCGCACAACACTCATCGTGAAAAATGTAATAAACTATGTTTATATATAAGGTGTTTCAAGGTTATGCGTACCTTGATGTACGCATAACCTTGAAACACCTTATATATTAACATAGTTTATTACATTTTTCACGATGAGTGTTGTGCGCTTTGTTTGTTTTTTTGTTAAAAGAGATGATAGACTGCATCCTGGAGACAGGAGAAATACACGTACACATTTGGAGAGAACCCCAAATATTGCATGAAAAACTCCTGAAGGGAATCTTGAGTACAAAATCAGAGGAAGGTTCACCTGTTCATCCAGGCAATGTCGTGTACCTCATCAAGTGTATGAAATGCCCATGGGGCTGCCACTACATAGGTGAGACGGGACAGGGGCTAAACAAGAGATTGACCTGCATCGCCACAGCATAAACACACGGAACAAGAGATAGTTCTGTCGGCTAACATTTCTCTGACTCTAGCCATAAGATGAACGATCTGAGGGTGGCCATACTCAAAGGTAATCTTTAAACACCGAAAAAGAGACAGTTGCATGAATACAAATTTATGCAACTGTTTCGGGACACTTAACGGTGGCCTAAACAGAGATCGAAGTTTTATGAGTCATTACTGACACAAGTAAACTCTCTTCCCATGAGTGCTAAAGACCATGTCTATACATACTGTGCTATATGTATGCACACACAGCTGTCTCTTACACATACAAATACTCCATGTTATTTCATCCCTATATACCAATAGGGACTACATAGTATCTACACACACTTTTAGTAATGCAACACTCTCACATTTCCACACCTTCCCACACCCTTGATATAAACTCCCACTGCACACACACCTTTTGTAAAGCACTTTATACACTGTGGGTTCTTCATTCATTTATATTTACATACTGTACATACACACACACACACACTCACTCTTACATCACTAACATTCAGGGACCATTAACACCTCTAGCCATAAATCGCATCTACACAAGGGGGGAGAGATATACACAGATAACATTCCAAGTGACACCGTTTTTAAGTAAACCCTTTGCTTGCTTTTTTCAATGTAACACCGCCGGAAGAAGACATCAGTGTATCTTGAAAGCTTGCACAAATAAAAGCATTTAGTTAGCCACAGAACGGTATCGTCTATTCATTTTTTTATATATTTAACAAGGTTATTCCCCCTTATCTACTCTACCTGAGGTGGTGGAATGCCCTGACTATGGGTGTTGCCTCTACCTGCTTGCTTCTAGGAGGCCTGCGCCCCCACCTTTGAGAGCCTGGGGTGCAATATAACACAACTCTGACAGCGCCTCCACCCAGATGAGGTCCGCACTATATAGTGGGCTAGCCGCAACCGAGAACACCTTAATAGTAAAATACACACAGCGTCTGTATATAAATAGCTTTACTGAAAAAGGTAACTTACTCTCTAAACTTAACTTGCGACATAACAACAACATAACACATATTCATATAATCCACACACTAAGTAGAAGTAACCCGCACCAGTGTCCCAGTCTACTCCCAGCCCATGTGTATGGCAGCGCTGCCCCATGAAGCGTTGGTGCACTTGTGTGTACCTGCCTGGTACGCGTCCTGTACCGGTGATGGATCTTCGCAAAGGATCTCGTCGAGCTCCGGATCCGCGACCACAGGGTCCTCTGTCCGACACAGATATCTCTTGCACGAGTCTTAGGCCTAATGCTGCATTTGATCCCAAATGCAGGCTTTGGTGACTTTCACACACACAGCTCTATTTCTAAACTGTAATAACACTAAAGGGAAAATGCCCTCAGCACTATAGGTATTCCCTGGACACAAACTAAGGGAAGGGAAACTAATTGGGGCCTGCAAGGGTAGTCTTGCCTAGCCCCCAGAGCACAGCTCTGGGGGCACAACCTGCTCTCTCTCTTTCCTGGCTAGAACTCTCCCGCAACTGCCTCCTGCTTAACTGTCAGCATGAGTTCCCCTTAAACAAATGTAGCAGCCTGCTTGTGTTCCATCTCCTTGCAGCCCCCCTCTCTCCTCACTCTATACTGCCATGCACAAACTCCCTGCTCTGACATCCGCAAGATGGCCGCTGCTACCCAGCCACTGAGACTTCCCTCTCCTGTGCTCTGCTGCATGCCTCTGCACCAGCTCGAGGGGTAAAGGGGGGGGGGGTGTCGCGGTGGAACAGGGAAGTCTGCGAGGGAGGGTCACGGGGAAACATGGAAGCCTGTGAGGGGGGGGGTCGCGGGGAAACTGGAAAGCCTGTGAGGGGGGTGGGTCGCAGGGGAGATCCCCTAGCTATGGCTACATCCTCCCCCTGGAGGAAAACCAATGTTCCCACTTGGGAACACTACCCAACAACTATTTATACTCTAAACAGAACTTTATACAATGAAACTTAAAATCACATCCTAACATATCAGATTATTCATTTCAATGAACATTGTTATTACTGACTGAACTTTACCCCGGGCCCACTGCTGAGCTTCATAGCTTCATAGTGGGGTGCCCCCATTTGGTCATACATTAATCTCATTGGTGGGTGGCCCATTCTCTGACTCCTCCTTGGCTGTTCCTCAGCCTCTCCCACTGGGGAGTAATGAGCATAGTTTGGAAGCTCAGTCTCTGGAATACCCCTTTGCTGGTAGGCCTTTTGTAGCCCGGCACGGAGCCGTTCTACATATTGGAAGTGTGTCGAGTTGAGTACCCCGTCGGTAGATATCCTCAACTGCACATCCACTGGTAATCTGGGCTCTCTCCCAAACATAAGAAAATACGGGGAGAACCCCGTTGACTCATGTCGAGTGCAATTGTAAGCGTGCACTAAGGTTTCCACATGTCTGCTCCATTCAGATTTCTGGTTACTGTCCAGGGTATACAACAGATGACAGAGAAGCCCAATGCTACATCCAACATGACAGAAACACACAGTAAAATACTTATATATTCTCTTGAAATAGGGTCATTTAGTTTAACCCTTTGGCCAAAGCGTTGTAAGCTTGCGAGCCACGACAAGGCAGACACCCGTTCGCAAGTCCTAACACTACCAGATAAAATACTAATATACCTCTATTAGGATTACAATTCTCATTTACCTCTATTAGGAGGGAGAAAGACCACAGTGGGTCTGTATCCAGCAGAATGAAAGGACCTGTAAACTAGGGAAGTGGGGAGGGGTGGGCTTAAAACCTGGGAAGGAGGAGCCACTAACCTCCAGCAGCTGAAACAGCTGAGCATAGGTTAACAAAACACAGAACCCCAGCAAGCTCTTTTTGGGAACCCCTGAGCCCCCACAAAATATATATATGTATATGTGTCAAAATGGAGTGCTATTGAGCGTGGCATATGTATACAACAGACGACAGAGAAGCCCAATGCTACATCCAACATGACAGAAACACACAGTAAAATACTTATATATTCTCTTGAAATAGGGTCATTTAGTTTAACCCTTTGGCCAATGCTTACATCTTTTTTTTCATCTTTTCAATTTAGGGTCGGAGTGCCATTGTATAATATGACTTAATTGAGCCGCTTTATAATATGATAACAGGCATGGTATCGCCAAGCCTCCCGCTAACACAGATCTTTTCATATTTATTTTATTGACTCTCGGTTTTTTCCCCTTCCAGATGAATTTAGATATTTCAGACTGAAGTGAGAGTATATCCTTCAGTCTGAGTGGCACTGGTAGGGTTTGGAAGAGGTATAGGATACGGGGTAGTAGGTTCATTTTGATGCTACTGCACCGACACACTTTATTCGAGCAAATACCCGGTATGTACCTGGCAGATACCTGGAATGCGCCGCTCCTCACCTCTGACAAGCCCCGTTGCGTTTGCCTTCCCAGCCTGGGTTCATGCCTGGCTGATGGGCGGCTGATTTGTTAAATTATAATGATTAGGATTTAATAGGCTGCAATGCTTCGCGTGTCTACAAGATGGCATAAATTCATGAATTGTAATGCAGTATATATATATATACTGTGCAGTATTGCAGCCAGCGGGAATAAAATGCTTCAATCCCTGCCTAGAAAATAACCCAATATACTCGGGCAGAAAACAGTCACAAACCTCAATACACCCGGGTATACCCGAATTCGTGGGACTAGCCGAGCTCGAATAAAGTGTGTCGCCAGTGTATGTATCCTACCTATCCATGAAATTTGCTTGGAGGCCCATCTGGAGAGGTCTTTTTTTAAGGAACGAATTAGGTTGGGATAATTTGCGGAATAGATTTTTTTAGCGTTTTTTGTAATTTGAATACCTAGGTATTTTATGGATTTCTTTTGCCAATTAAACTGGAAGTTGAGCTTTAACAATTTCTAGGTGTGACTAGGGAGATTAATGTTTAGAGCTTCTGATTTGGATTGGTTGATTTTGAATCCAGAGACTTTGGAGAATCTGTCAAGTAGGTCAAATAGGTTTGGGAGGGAAGTGAGGGGCTTTGAAATTATTAATAAGATATCATCTGCATACAGGACCGCCTTATGAGTTTGTGAATATACGTTTAACCCTGAGATATCTGGGTTGTCTCGGATGTGCGCCGCCAGAGGTTCAATACATAGGGCAAACAGGAGAGGGGATAAAGGGCACCCCTGTCTCGTGCTGCTCTGAATCTGGAATGGGAGAGAGGGGAAACCCTGATGTATAACCTTGGCTGTTGGGCCTGAGTATAGAGACATAATTGCTCTGCTCACCTGATCCCCGAATCCAAATGCTGCGAGCGTTTCCTTAAGATATGGCCAGTCAATCCTATCAAAGGCTTTTTCTGCATCCAGACTTAATAGCATACTTTGGGTGTTATTTTTATTTGCCAATTCTAGCAGATCAATAAATCGTCGGGTATTATCCGCTGCCTGCCTTCCTTTTATGAAGCCGACTTGATCTGGGTGTATTAGTCTGGGTAGGATTGTACTCAATCTGTTGGCCAGGAGTTTAGCGAATAATTTGATATCCGTATTGATTAAAGATATAGGTCTATAACTTGTACAATGCAACGGATCTTTCCCAGGCTTATGTATGAGAGATATAGACGCCCGCAGCATATCTCCGGGGATTGGGGCTCCCGCTAAGATAGCGTTGAACATGTGGAGCAGCCTTGGGGCAAGTAATTCTGAGAATTTCTTATAGTAGAGCCCTGAAAAGCCATCCGGACCTGGTGCCTTTGAAGATTTGAGTTCTTTGATAGCCTGTGACACTTCTTCCAATGTGAAGTCAGTACACAGCTTGTTGCTTTCGCTCTCTGTTAATCTCTCTAGTTTTGAGCTGGCTAAGAAATCTCTTAGAGCCTTGCTCGTTTTGCTGTTATGTGCCACTTTCTTCCCATCATATAAGGAGCCATAGAAAGAGCCAAATTCTTCTACTATCTTTTGGGGGTTGGATGTGTGGATGTCAGATTTTAAGCGTAAAGCTTGGATATTAAACTTAGATTGTCTATCTTTTAGCGCACGGGCTAGGATCGTATCCGGCCTGTTAGCTTTTTCATAAAACTTCCTCTTTGACCAGCTTAGTGAGTTGTCGGCCCTGGAAGTTAATAACATGTTTAGTTCAATTTTGGTATCTTTTAATGTCTGAAGTGTTTGTTTGTTTGGGTGAGACTTGTGAGATACTAGTAGAGAGTGGAGTTTGTCTTGGAGAATAATAATTTTAGCGTCTCTCTCCCGTTTTCTTTTAGCGGTGATGCTGATTAGTAGACCCCTCAGTGTAGCTTTGTGAGCTTCCCAAAGAGTAATATTGGATTCCACAGAGCCTGTGTTAAGTTTAAAGAATTGATCAATATCTTGACCTATAGCATCACAGAGTGCGGGTATCTTTAGGATTGATTCATTTAGTTTCCAGTTCGCCCCTGGTCTAAAGGCCTGAATTTTAGTGCACCGTAGCTCTATAGGTGCATGGTCGGACCATGAAATATCATGGATCTCAGAACGAGCGACCATAGGGACCAGTTGACCCGAAATGAAGAAGTAGTCGATTCTGCTATATGTTGTGTGTGGATGGGAGTAAAAAGTATATATGACTAATCCATTAATAAATTTAAGTACCCTGTATATATGGATATATATAATGCAATTAAAATCTGCACTTAGGCGAATACCGTATATAAAATTTATTCGTCTAAAGGATATAAATATTACCTATGATATATGGGAATTACGTATAGTTTTCCTAAACTAACTCTATGGATGTTAGATAACCAAGTACAATTATAAACTAATACGTCAATTTTCATATCCCTTGTCCTATTAATTGCTATTAAATACACTTGCTGTAAATATATGTAAACACTTGATTTAGAATATTCCATTATATAACAATTAAATAAGAATGGTCATTATATGTCGTTTATATAATAGTGTCCCGCATATGTACACATATCAATAACAATCTGTAGTGTGTACACAATTGAATGCTAAACTTGCAGAGTTTTTCTCCTTCTCAATAATTAGATACATATGGTCCAGAAACTGCTGTTTGCTGCTTCACGCTGTGATACTAATCAATCATGGTATTTTTAATGATTAATCAATCATGTTCCACGCAGTGATATTTATCTTTTAAGTTTTAGCCAATAATTTTGGGGAGGTACATATAAATACCCTGGTAGGGATTAGGTAACAATTAGCAGCCCCTGACGAAGCCCAAGTGGAGAAACGCGTAGGGCCAGCGTTTGTTTGCAGCAGAGAGAGAGACACGCCGAGGCACCAAAGTGGAGAGACATTCTCGAGGAGCTACGGCGGTGATTCCCTGCACTCGCAGACACCAAATCTCGCGAGAGCCGAGCCGTGTCATACCGCGTCAGACCACGTGATACGGAAGTGATCGTGAATGCGGAGAGGACTGGTAATCGGCGCTTCTACACACGAGTGTGAGAGACTCGCTAATCACTCTCTACTGCTTTATATTCACTCACATAATGTGAGTTGATTACTTATTTTTTTACAGAGTCAATTTTAGATTAAAAGGTTTTACACATATACTGTTCCCTTCCTTTATTTCCTCCCCATCCCCCCCCACCCCCCCCTTGTGAGATCCATCCATAGAGAAGCGTGATTTCCAGAGACCAGCAGTGACTGCTGTAGCTGCAGCTGAGTTCCCGTGGAGAAGCAATCCTGAGAGAGAAAATTAAACTAAAAGCATATAATCAGCGCTCTAACCTAAAAATCTATACCTATATATTAATTATAATAACAAGGTGCTCTAAACATGAAAAAGGGGATTCCCCTATAGGAATAACCCTAACATTAATTCCTCACAACCTATTTTGGTAGATTAGGGAATGGCTGCCTCAGGAATAAACAAACCTATCCACAAGGATTGTATAACATGCACAAAAATTACAACAGAAAGGAACAGATATTACAACATATACAGTGATTCCCTGGCGCACTACCAGATATTAAACCTGACAGAAGGAGGTAGTCCCATAAATCGATTGATGATATGAATGAGATCCACAGTCCACAATGTCCCGTTCTTTTAGATTGGAGACTTGTCTGGAAATACAAATGAAACAACCATTGCGCAGTACCCTATGGTCAGTGTTTCACACCCCCACCGTTGCTATCTACTTACTTAAAAATAGACAGAATTGGGCCTCAAAAGGTTTCTTTACTTCTCCTCACGGTTGGCTCCAACTGATTCCTGCTACTGGTACACGATTTTCACTTCCAGCATCAGCAACACCATAACCGATTGGGAACAGAAAAGGGCGCCAATAGTGTGATACTAAAACATTTATTATTAAAAATACAGGCTTAAAGACATGAACTCACATGCAAAAAAGCCCTATGCGTGTCCTACAACGTGCCGTCCGCTTCACATGCAAGGATGCCGAGGGATTGCAGGAGGAGGCTGGAATCGGCGTGGATCCCCGCTTCGTGGCCGCGACTCGGAGCGCCTGGTCCCTCCTCCAATGACGTTCCCCGCCAATCAACCTCTTCTCCCTGCACAGGGTCTGCACGTCGCTGCACGTCTTGCAAGCTCCACCCTACGCGCGTTTCGTGACTCTGACGTCACTTCTTCAGGGGTAATGGAGCTATGAGGGCACTAGAGGTAATTTATACCTTTGTGCATAGCTGCCGTGGTGTTCCCATTGGATGGATGTCCTAATTGGGAACTCCTACTAATTGTCCACTTGTTCGCTGTTATCAGGCAATTCGTGTGTAGCAGGTTTAACCACTTCATGCCTGGACAGCAATAAGCACTACATAATACACTTCAGCATACTGTGAATTATCTTACAAAAGACAATCATTATACATTACATTTGCCTATACATCTCATAAAAACAAATACATGAATAAAACTCTAATGATTAAAGGAATAAATAAAAAGTAATAAGCAACCTTGTGGCTTCTTATTTCAATGTGCAAGATAGCTATTATACTAGCTCCCTGCCAGTGACAGCATATAGGACCCAGAGGTGGAAAGAGAATACTTTGAATACAAAGATCAGATAGCCTGGTTAGGTAATATTCAACAACAGCAGTATACAGACCTAACTATCCCTCAAAAATGCTGCGAGGTCAAATTCAATGTTAAGTCCTCTCGGGGTCATGGTTTTGAGGGTATATTTCCAGTAGCTTTCGCGTCTGGATATTAGATTTATTTTATCTCCCCCTCTCCAATTCTGCTTGGGACATTCAATCCCTTTGCAGATTAACCCTTCCGGATTTTGTCCATGTTTATTTTTAAAGTGACTGGAGACACTATGTGTCTCCAGACCCCTTTTGATATTATAAACATGTTCTGCAAGACGTCGTTTCAATGGTCTACCTGTTCGCCCTACATATTGTAGTCCACATGGGCACTCTAACAGGTAGACCACAAAAGGAGTCTTGCAGGAAATGAACGACTTAATGGGAAATGTAATGCCCGTGACATTGGATTGAAAATGCTTGCATTTATTGCTGTATCTACAGCCAATACATTTATCACACGTGAAGAATCCATCCAATTCCTTGAGCCATGTTGTGTTTTGTGCTTTCATGGAATTAAATGGACAGCTTGGGGATAGCTGGAGCTTTAGATTGTTAGCCCTTTTGAACACTATTTGGGGGTGTTTGGGTAATATTGATTGAAGGATTGTATCCCCCTGTAGTATACCCCAATGTTTTTTAATTATTTGTGTTATTTTATTTGACATCCCATTATATTTGGTTATGAAGGGGATAAACTCTACACCATCTGACTGTTTTGATCTCTTACTGTCCATACAGATAAGGTCATCTCTGTTTATACTCTTTACATTCTCTAGGGCCTTCATAACCATATTAGGATTATACTCTCTCTGAATAAACGTATCCCTAAGAGAATTGGCCTGCATCTCAAATATCTCCGGTTGAGAGCAATTCCTTTTAGTTCTTAGGAACTGGCCCTTAGGAATATTATTAATCCATCTATGGTTGTGATGGCTAGATGCCAGGAGATACGTGTTGGCATCTACTTTTTTATAGAAAGTCTTAGTCTCAATGGACCCTCTCTCTATGAACAATGTGAGATCCAAGAAGTCTATACTTGTTGAACTGGTGTTGAAAGTAAATTTTAAATTCATATTGTTATTATTCAAGTGTGTCTTGAACTCCTCCAGTCCTTCGGTGTCTCCACCCCAGATACATAGCACGTCATCTATATAGCGTTTCCATAGTACAAGGTTCGCCCCAAATGGGCCGCCGGAATGGATATATTCCTCTTCCCACATGCCCATAAATAAGTTGGCATAACTAAGGGCGAACCTTGCCCCATGGCAGTGCCACATATCTGGAGGAAGAAGTCGTTATCATAACTGAAATAGTTATGCGTTAATATGTAACGTATCCCCTCTACTATGAATTCTCTGAATCCCTGTTCAAGACTGTCATCTTGATTAAGCACCCTTCTGATTGCTCTGATACCTAGGTCATGATTTATGACGGTATACAGAGACGTCACGTCACACGTGACCCAAATGTAATGATCTTCCCATTTCAGGTCCCTAACTATATTTAATACGTGTGTGGTGTCTCTTAGAAAAGACGGGATTTTGGGGACATATTTCTGCAGAGTAGAGTCAATGAACTGCGACAGATTGGATGTCAGTGATTTGATCCCCGATATTATGGGGCGTCCAGGGGGATTCCAAAGATCTTTATGGATCTTTGGAATAAAATAGAAAATTGGAATCCTTGGCTGTAATACATCCAAGAACTCCAGTTCACTTTTGGAGATGTTTCCATCCAAGAATCCCTTATGTAGATATTCCTGGAGTGCTGTTTTAAACTCTATGGATGGATTTCCCTGCAGTTTTTTATATGTAGTTCCATCACTTAGGATTCTCAAGGACTCTTGTTTGTAATAGTCAGAGTCCATGATAACTATGCCTCCCCCTTTGTCTGCAGACTTAATTACAATTTGTTTGTTGCTTTCTAGACTCTTAACTGCATCTTTTTCTAGTTTGCTCAGATTATGTTTGGGGATTTTGAACTCACTAGTTGCCTTTTCCATATCCTGAATGACTAATTCAGAGAATGTTTGTAAGAAACTACCCTTGATGTGTTTGGGATAAAACACTGAGGGTCTTTTGAACTGAGTAGTGGAAATCGATCTAGTCTTACTGCTATTACTATTACCCTGAATAGTCTCCCTACTTAGAACATCTTTTATAAAGTACTTTTTTAATGTCAAACGTCTCACAAATGTTTGGGTATCTATATACAAGTCAAACATATTGGGTCCCTTAGAGGGAGCAAAGTTAAGGCCCCTGGACAAAACTTTTTCCTCAACCTCAGTGGTTCTGTAACTGCTGATATTGAATATATTACTAACCTCTACCGGTGGTTTGGCTGTTCTGATTTTTTTCTCTTTCCTTCTTCCACCTGTTTTTCCTCTGAATCCTCTATTCTTTTGCGTCTCGCCGACCTGGGGGTGTCTTGTCTCCCCACTGGGTTTTCTATCTCGCTGTTTTTCCGTATAGGGAAGTTGTACTCCCTGTCGTGGTCTAAAAAAGACAATTGGTGTTGATTATTTTCATGGTCAAAAGATGGTGCATTAAAGGGTCTGAAATTGTTGTTAGATCTAAAAACACTATTGTCATACCCTCTATATGCCTCTCTGGGTCCATCATGATAATAATCACGATGCCCATATCCACCATTGCCATTAAAATACCCTCCTCGTGGTGGGCCATGGTATCTATGGTGATCATCCCTTACAGGTGCTTGTGGCCTAGCTCCCATGTAGGGCCTATGGGGTCCCATCTTTCTATTCGTTGTTTTATCCATTTTTTCATTGTCTTTTTTAGGTTTTGATTTAATATCTTCCTTTGATATCCCTTTATTAATTGGAGTGGATTTCACCTCAACTATGGATGTATCTTCTGCGATGTTAACTTTCTTCTCGGTTTTCCAGTCCCTCTGTCTATTCTGTTCATAATCTTTTTTATCCCTGATAAATTTTTTCTGTTTTGAACTAATGACCTCTTTCTCTAGTTTTTCTATTCTCTGAGAAATCTTTTCATCCAGTATTTTATACTCTTTGAGATCAGAGAATTGGCCCAATTTTTCTTGGATTTCAATAATCTCTTTATCCAAAACTTCTAGGGATTTTGTTCTGTACTGAATAGACAGATGCACTAAACCGAATGCACATGTGTCTAGGAGATTGTTCCACTCTTTCATAAAGATCTCATTCTCAGTTTCTAGAGTGGGTACCTTGAGGACCCTAAGTCCCCTTGGTATTCTCTTATGTTCTATATATTTCCTCAATGCTACCACTTCCCAGATCTGCCTCATTTCTTGCGTGAGGAGTTTTTCAACTTTATTAAAGAGTGTATCTAAATTCTCAGTGTCTACATCTATGTGTTCTACATCTGTGTCATCTGAAAATTATTTATCTAGATTACAACTACGAAGTGCTCGACTAGAAAAAAGTGACATATTTGTGATAATGGTTGGCTGCTGTTATGCAATAATGGATACAACTAGTGGTGAGAGAAAATTAAACTAAAAGCATATAATCAGCGCTCTAACCTAAAAATCTATACCTATATATTAATTATAATAACAAGGTGCTCTAAACATGAAAAAGGGGATTCCCCTATAGGAAAAACCCTAACATTAATTCCTCACAACCTATTTTGGTAGATTAGGGAATGGCTGTCTCAGGAATAAACAAACCTATCCACAAGGATTGTATAACATGCACAAAAATTACAACAGAAAGGAACAGATATTACAACATATACAGTGATTCCCTGGCGCACTACCAGATATTAAACCTGACAGAAGGAGGTAGTCCCATAAATCGATTGTATTTCCAGACAAGTCTCCAATCTAAAAGAACGGGACATTGTGGACTGTGGATCTCATTCATATCATCAATCGATTTATGGGACTACCTCCTTCTGTCAGGTTTAATATCTGATAGTGCGCTTTGGAATCCCCCTGGACGCCCCATAATATCGGGGATCAAATCACTGACATCCAATCTGTCGCAGTTCATTGACTCTACTCTGCAGAAATATGTCCCCAAAATCCCGTCTTTTCTAAGAGACACCACACACGTATTAAATATAGTTAGGGACCTGAAATGGGAAGATCATTACATTTGGGTCACGTGTGACGTGACGTCTCTGTATACCGTCATAAATCATGACCTAGGTATCAGAGCAATCAGAAGGGTGCTTAATCAAGATGACAGTCTTGAACAGGGATTCAGAGAATTCATAGTAGAGGGGATACGTTACATATTAACGCATAACTATTTCAGTTATGATAACGACTTCTTCCTCCAGATATGTGGCACTGCCATGGGTACAAGGTTCGCCCCTAGTTATGCCAACTTATTTATGGGCATGTGGGAAGAGGAATATATCCATTCCGGCGGCCCATTTGGGGCGAACCTTGTACTATGGAAACGCTATATAGATGACGTGCTATGTATCTGGGGTGGAGACACCGAAGGACTGGAGGAGTTCAAGACACACTTGAATAATAACAATATGAATTTAAAATTTACTTTCAACACCAGTTCAACAAGTATAGACTTCTTGGATCTCACATTGTTCATAGAGAGAGGGTCCATTGAGACTAAGACTTTCTATAAAAAAGTAGATGCCAACACGTATCTCCTGGCATCTAGCCATCACAACCATAGATGGATTAATAATATTCCTAAGGGCCAGTTCCTAAGAACTAAAAGGAATTGCTCTCAACCGGAGATATTTGAGATGCAGGCCAATTCTCTTAGGGATACGTTTATTCAGAGAGAGTATAATCCTAATATGGTTGTGAAGGCCCTAGAGAATGTAAAGAGTATAAACAGAGATGACCTTATCTGTATGGACAGTAAGAGATCAAAACAGTCAGATGGTGTAGAGTTTATCCCCTTCATAACCAAATATAATGGGATGTCAAACAAAATAACACAAATAATTAAAAAACATTGGGGTATACTACAGGGGGATACAATCCTTCAATCAATATTACCCAAACACCCCCAAATAGTGTTCAAAAGGGCTAACAATCTAAAGCTCCAGCTATCCCCAAGCTGTCCATTTAATTCCATGAAAGCACAAAACACAACATGGCTCAAGGAATTGGATGGATTCTTCACGTGTGATAAATGTATTGGCTGTAGATACAGCAATAAATGCAAGCATTTTCAATCCAATGTCACGGGCATTACATTTCCCATTAAGTCGTTCATTTCCTGCAAGACTCCTTTTGTGGTCTACCTGTTAGAGTGCCCATGTGGACTACAATATGTAGGGCGAACAGGTAGACCATTGAAACGACGTCTTGCAGAACATGTTTATAATATCAAAAGGGGTCTGGAGACACATAGTGTCTCCAGTCACTTTAAAAATAAACATGGACAAAATCCGGAAGGGTTAATCTGCAAAGGGATTGAATGTCCCAAGCAGAATTGGAGAGGGGGAGATAAAATAAATCTAATATCCAGACGCGAAAGCTACTGGATATATACCCTCAAAACCATGACCCCGAGAGGACTTAACATTGAATTTGACCTCGCAGCATTTTTGAGGGATAGTTAGGTCTGTATACTGCTGTTGTTGAATATTACCTAACCAGGCTATCTGATCTTTGTATTCAAAGTATTCTCTTTCCACCTCTGGGTCCTATATGCTGTCACTGGCAGGGAGCTAGTATAATAGCTATCTTGCACATTGAAATAAGAAGCCACAAGGTTGCTTATTACTTTTTATTTATTCCTTTAATCATTAGAGTTTTATTCATGTATTTGTTTTTATGAGATGTATAGGCAAATGTAATGTATAATGATTGTCTTTTGTAAGATAATTCACAGTATGCTGAAGTGTATTATGTAGTGCTTATTGCTGTCCAGGCATGAAGTGGTTAAACCTGCTACACACGAATTGCCTGATAACAGCGAACAAGTGGACAATTAGTAGGAGTTCCCAATTAGGACATCCATCCAATGGGAACACCACGGCAGCTATGCACAAAGGTATAAATTACCTCTAGTGCCCTCATAGCTCCATTACCCCTGAAGAAGTGACGTCAGAGTCACGAAACGCGCGTAGGGTGGAGCTTGCAAGACGTGCAGCGACGTGCAGACCCTGTGCAGGGAGAAGAGGTTGATTGGCGGGGAACGTCATCGGAGGAGGGACCAGGCGCTCCGAGTCGCGGCCACGAAGCGGGGATCCACGCCGATTCCAGCCTCCTCCTGCAATCCCTCGGCATCCTTGCATGTGAAGCGGACGGCACGTTGTAGGACACGCATAGGGCTTTTTAGCATGTGAGTTCATGTCTTTAAGCCTGTATTTTTAATAATAAATGTTTTAGTATCACACTATTGGCGCCCTTTTCTGTTCCCAATCGGTTATGGTGTTGCTGATGCTGGAAGTGAAAATCGCGTACCAGTAGCAGGAATCAGTTGGAGCCAACCGTGAGGAGAAGTAAAGAAACCTTTTGAGGCCCAATTCTGTCTATTTTTAAGTAAGTAGATAGCAACGGTGGGGGTGTGAAACACTGACCATAGGTTACTGCGCAATGGTTGTTTCATTTGTATTTCCAGACAAGTCTCCAATCTAAAAGAACGGGACATTGTGGACTGTGGATCTCATTCATATCATCAATCGATTTATGGGACTACCTCCTTCTGTCAGGTTTAATATCTGGTAGTGCGCCAGGGAATCACTGTATATGTTGTAATATCTGTTCCTTTCTGTTGTAATTTTAGTCAAGGAGAGAAGCTGAAATAGCTGTGTTCGTGAGTCCCATAGAGGATTACAGGCTTTAATCCAACCTACCTGTGTAAGCGCATCTCTTACCATCCTATTGTCTGTTTATAACTAGATATACTGCCCTATGATTCCTTTTTGTGTTTTTCTCTTCCCTGTCTTATTTGCGCCTAGGTCATTCTTCTACATATATATATATATATATATTGGAGAAACAAGAGAAAAAGCGCCCGATCCATGTGTAAAATCTGGTAACAAAATTTTAATAAAAAATCACAAGACAAATGCACACTCACAATTTGTCAATGCAAATTAAGCATTGTATGGGTAAACCCATGCACCAACAAGTAGCTGCTCGCCGAATGTTTACTTCAGTACATCAGACCTCACTGCTACCGGTGCATCACAGTCAGATGTCCCTCCAGAAATTCAGGTATACAGTCTGTTGTTCCAGCATTAGATGCTGTGTGTGGCTCAGGGAACGTCCTCCCTCTCCTGGCAGCAGACGCACAAGCTATTCCACCAAACGTAGATCCTTGAAACCACGTGCCCTACGTGTACGCGTTTCTTCCGATTGACGGATTTCATCAGGGGATAACATGCATTCTAATTGGGCTACTATTTAAAGGAGTTTCCATCCAATTGAAAAATTCATGTAAAATACGCCCAATATTGCCCTAAATTGGGTCATCTGTGCTAACCATATTGAGTTGTAATTGAACTACTTTGTACATATTAACTAATAACTATATAAAACATAATGATGTAGATAAGATGAAATATAATCAAAATACAGACATACATAGATTTCACATTTGTAAGCATGTAACTGCAAATATATATTAAAAACAACTTTATCAACTTGTTTTTAGAAGTTGCTATGTTTATATTAAATTGTTATCCTATATTAATTGGTAAATGAATAATAGATAATTGCAGTCACATGATTGTGAAGCAACATTTTTTGAATGTATAATCTGGAATTAATAAAATGACAGAGACATAGAAATTCATTATTACAATGTTAGTAAATGTTTACTCTTAATTTAGATGCATATATAATAATATTATTGCATCATTATGATATAGGCTTTTTTTGGATAGTATAGATATAATGAAATAAACATATAAGTGAGATATAAGATAATTGTTTTCAAATATTACAATTAACCGTTTAAACACTGTCAGGCTTATGCAGAGAGGATAGAGAAAGGAAATAGCGCCAGACGTGTGGCGAGAAGCGTGATTTCGCCAATGCTGAAACACGCAAGATTCCAGTAGCTCCGATGCGCATGTATGCGCCAATCGGAGCTACTAAATGGCGCGTTCAGGGGAAATTTTGCCCGCCAACAAAAGTTGGCTGTATTGTGGGCAAATACAGCGCGCCACTACATGGCGAGTTTCACGCCAAGTGAAACTCGCCTAAAAAGCAATTTAAAGCACACCGCGCTAACGGAGTACTCTGCATGGGACCAAATTTATTGCCAATCCTGCGGCGAATTTCAGCCTTTCTGGGAGGTACCTCTCAGCATAAGCCCCTGTGTTGAATAGCTTGTATCTTAATAAAATTTACTTAGAAAAGCAATTGTATATTGATCAAAAGTTGATTACTAAATAAAAATGAGAAAAGGACAGACAATAAAAACATACACAAATAATCTTTTTGACATGATTATCATAATAAATGAAAAATAAAATAAAAAAAATAATAAATATATATATATAACAAACAATATTGTACATGAATTTGAACTTCAACTGAACGGCATTGATGGAATATATCCATCAGGATGGAAAAAATTATTAGAAGAAATGTCTAGATTCATGATGTTAATAGTTAACATGGAGATCTTTTGATCTCTGCTAAGAAAGGATCCAAATGATGTGAGTATTTTATAATATCTTGATTCATAAAGACATAGAAGGGACTATGCCACAGATAATATATAAATGATATATCAATAGATAAATCTAAATGGAATATTCATTAGATGTTTATTGAATGTACCAAATTGATGATAAACAATATGATTTTCCTGTAGTTCTTTGAACTACAGGTCATGACATGTAGTTAAATATAGATGCCTATGAATACTAGACTCAATGTACAGAATGATGTAATATAAAGGTTTTTTCCTTTTAAAGAATTCAAAGATTCATATATTTGTAGGAGGGATCGCCCAAGGGAAATAAAGAGCAAAACTAGCAATCCAGATGGTATAATTTATATAAATTTAATAATCTTTAAAATTATAATAAATGAAAATTTTGTGATCTAATTGTCATGTGCTCTTAACAATAATATTTTCATTATATAATTCATATATATGTGTATAGTACAAATGTGAATATAAAATAAATTAAATTTATCTACTGTATGTGTGATAGATTAATGATGAAAAAGTGAAAATGCTTAAATTTGTTGATTTATTTAATGTATAAAAATAAGGATGTGTGTTGAATATATATTCATGTGACCTAACTACTCTATGTATATAAATTGTGTGATATCAGAACTGGCCAAGAAACCTCCCATCTGCCACAGTCCATATAAAGGAGCAAAGGGAACATGCTGAACATGTTCAACCCAGACCTCCGTTCCTCCACATGAGTTGTGTATGTAGGGACCTCTCTACACTATGGTGCTTGTATCAATGCAATCATTGAGACCTCTTGGACTCAACGTATCTAATACGTAGATCCAATAAGTCTCTCTGGTGTTTAGTTTTTTGTATTTGTCACCACTTAACAAATTTGAAGGAATATGTTCTAAACCTGATATGGAAAGTGAAGAAGGATCTTTGTTATGTTTTTCAAGGTAATGTCTTGAAAGACTGTGAGTGGTCATGCCATGAATAGTATTACGCCTATGTTCCAGGAAACGCGTACTTAAAGCACGCGCTGTCCTGCCTATGTATTGATAGCCACAGGGGCATGTGATGATATAACTACAAATGTTGATAGGCAGTTCACATGACCCTTCACAGTGTGAACTGTTTGATTGAAATGTGATGTGATTTGACCTACTTTGTTTAGATGTCCACATGTCAAACATCTTGTGCGCCCACAAGTAAAGTTTCCATTTTTCAATATATCTTTGTTATTGGATTAGTCCATATTTTGTTTTAAACGACTTGGTGCTAACATTGTTTTTAGATTTCTTGCTTTTTGAAAAACGACAGTTTTTTTTGGTGGTAATTTGTTACCTATAATTGGGTCTCTCAAAATTATACTCCAATGTCGATTAAGAATGGATATGATACCCCGTGCAGCATTATTATATGTTGTAATAAAGAGAGGAGAATTATTCAAAGATTTTGAATCATTTGATATTTTGTTTTTTGATTTGTTTCCTAATGTTTTCTCCAGCAGGGAGGCGCGATTGAGTGCACCGACCTGTCTAAAAGTTTCATTTATGACGTGTGGATTGTATCCTTTTGATAGAAATCTTTTAACCAACAAATCCCCCAGGGCCAGGTTGTCAGAGTCAAGAGAACAATTTCTCCTGACTCTAAGGAACTGGCCCCTGGGGATAGTGTCCAACCATTTTTGTAATGATTACTTTTGCTGTGAAGGTAGCCATTGGCTGCAACTTTTTTTAAATGTGTTATAGTGACAATCTTAGACTCTTCACTGACACTGACTTCAAGATCCAAGAAGACCATTTTGTCCTTATTTGTTTCAAAGGTGAATTTTAAATCCATATTATTGTTATTGAATGAATTTAATTGAATTTCAAGTTCGTCCTGATGTCCATCCCAGATGATAATGAGATCATCTATGTAACGGCCATAGAACACCAAACTCACCCCCAGTCCTGCATTGCCCCACACATGGAGATCCTCCCACCATCCCATGTAGAGGTTAGCATAACTGGGGGCAAACCTGGTGCCCATGGCCGTTCCACAGGTCTGTAACTAATAAGATTCTTCAAATAAAAAGTAATTATGAGTTAAAATAAATTGTATGGCCTGCAAAATAAATGTGGTTTGAATATTACCAATTTTAACTTCTTGATCTAGGAAATATTTTACTGCTGTTAGACCTTTATTATGTTTGATGCAAGTGTATAGCGATGCTACGTCACATGTTGCCCAGATGTAGGTGGGTTTCCATGGAATGTCTGAGATAGAGTTGATGACGTGCAGCGTGTCCCTTAAGTATGACCATAATTTGGTGACTATAGGCTGTAAAAAATAATCTACATATTGGGACACGCTGGACGTCATCGACTCTATCACAGAGACAATGGGTCTACCGGGAGGAACTGTAAGATATTTATGTAATTTGGGGATGTGATAGAATATGGGTGTTCTTGGAGCCCGAATATACAGAAAATTAAATTCATCTTTATTTATGAAATCCAGATTTAGGGCTTTTGATAAAAAGTCCCTAAATTGTGTCTGAAAATTCTCCATGGGGTCTTCCTCCAAAATACAATAAGAGGATTCATCACCCAAAAGACGGTGTGCCTCTAACAGATAATCTAATCTATTTTGGATCACAATTCCCCCACACTTGTCAGCTTGCCTGATGATCAAATTGGTCATTTGACCCAATTCTTTTATAGCCATATTTTCTTCCTTAGTTAGATCTTTCTTTTGAAGGATAACATTATTCTGACATATAGATTCAAAATCCTTTAGGACCATAGCGCGCACACACACACACAGACACACACACACACACACACACACACACACACACACACACACACACACACACACACACACACACACACACACACACACACACACACACACACACACTCCCACTTGCACACACTCTTCCACTTACACACACACTCTCCCACTTGCACACACACTCTCCCACTTACACACACACTCTCCCACTTACACACATACACACTCTCACTTACACACACACTCTCCCACTTGCACACACACTCACACGCACACGCACACGCACACGCACACACACACTCTCCCACTTACACACGCACACATACCACACACATACCACACACACACACACACACACACACACACACACACACACACACACACACACACACACACACACACACACACACACACACACACACACACACACACACACACACACACACACACTTCACTTACACACACACACTCCCCCATTTACACAAGCGCGCGCCCACACACACACACTCTTCCACTTACACACACACACTCTCCTACTTACACACACACACACTCTCCCACTTACACACACACACACACACACTCCCCCACTGACACACTCCCCCACTGACAAACACACACACACACACACACACTCCCACTGACACACACACACACACCATCCCCTTCCCTCTGCGAGAGCGAGTGTCCGCCCTCTCAAATTCCTCTCTCTTCCTCTTATCAGCGGTGCCGACAGGAGATGAAATACAGCAGTGATGGCGCGCTTATGGCTGAAGCTTGGTCACTACAGTGGTATGCGGCATCTCCCTCTCTTCCAGCACCCCCCACTTCCCTCCATTTTACCTGCCATAAGAGTGAGAGAATCCTCATGGGGAGCTCCCTCCATCCGCCTGGCCCATGATTCACACGGAGGCAGCAGCAGCAACTTCCTCCAGCCATACAGTGCCGCTCCGCAGACACATCCATCCACAATCTCCAGGCCTCTCCCCGCCTCTGGTCCTGGCAGTTGCTGGGAGAGCGCACCTGCGTTGGTGCGTGGCATAGCATCATGGCAGTGCCTCCAAGGGATGTCTGCGGCTGGGCTATTCTTCCGGCGTCCCGCGTTGCTAGGTGACCTGCTTGATCGCGTCCCGGCATCCTGAAATGAGCTGCAGCACAGCACAGCAGCGGCACTCGGCAGGGGGGGTTAAATGCACTCGCCAGGGGGTTAAATGCACTCGCCCCGGGCGATTCCTGGGGGTTCATTTGTCGAACACTGTATATACATATATATATATATATATATATATATACATACACATACACACACGACAAACTGCCTGTAACAGACTAAGCAAATAATGAGTACTTAAATTAGTAATATAATAACCACTAACGGTGCTAGGGACTAGAAGTATTATAACAATGAAAAGAAAAAGAAAATGGTCCCAACTCAGCACTCAAGTATGCTCAGGACAAATATCAAAGAAAATTATGATTTATTTAACAGCACAAATAATCAAACATTAAATACAAAATAATATCAAAACAGACCCTGACATCCTCCCGTGATAGAATATGTATCAGACAGGGGAAATCCCCTATGAAGATAATTTATTTATTTATAAAATATTTTACCAGGAAGTAATACATTGAGAGTTACCTCTCATTTTCAAGTATGTCCTGGGCACAGAGTAAAACAAATAATACATGGTTACAAGTACAGTTACATAAATGAACAGGGTATACATTATATACAAGACTTTGCGTGCACAGTTAAAGAAAATATATATTATGAGCGTATGAAACAGTTACAGACCAGGTTAAAATGTGAGACAGCCTTAGATTTGAAAGAACTTAAACTGGTGGTGGATGTGAGAGTCTCTGGTAAGTTGTTCCAGTTTTGGGGTGCACGGAAGGAGAAGGAGGAACATCCGGATACTTTGTTGAGCCTTGGGACCATGAATAATCTTTTGGAGTCTGATCTCAGGTGATAAGTGCTGCAAGTGGTAGGGGTGAGGAGCTTGTTCAGGTAGCTGGGTAGCATGCCCATGAAGAATTTAAAGGCAAGACAGGAAAGGTGAACTTTGCGCCTAGGCTCTAGTGTTGACCAATCTAGTTCTTTGAGCATTTTGCAGTGATGTGTGTTGTAGTTGCATTGGAGAACAAAACGACAAATTGAATTGTAGAGGGTGTCAAGTTTGCTAAGGTGGGTTTGAGGAGCCGAACCATACACTATGTCTCCATAGTCAATAATTGGCATTAGCATCTGCTGTGCGATACGCTTTCTGACCAGGAGACTTAGGGAGGATTTGTTCCTGTAAAGTACCCCTAGTTTGGCATAGGTCTTGGTTGTCAGGGTATCAATGTGCATCCCGAATGTTAAGTGGGGGTCAAACCATAAGCCCAGGTATTTAAAACTAGTGACAGGTGTTAGGGTGGTGTTAGCGTTGGTTCTAATCAGGAGCTCAGTCACTGGAAGCTTTACAAATTTAGTCTTGGTCCCAAATACCATTGTTACAGTCTTGTCAGTGTTTAAAAACAGTTTGTTTTGGGAAATCCAGTTTTCGAGTCTCAAAAAGTCAGACTGAAGTATGTGTTGAAGGTCAGAGAGGCTATGGCTCTGTGCATATAGGATTGTGTCATCTGCATACATGTGTATTGAGGCTTCCTTACAAGCTGTGGGAAGATCATTAATGAACACTGAGAAGAGTAGGGGCCCCAGAACAGAGCCTTGCGGGACACCACAGGTGATATCCAGGGGTTTGGAGTTAGAGCCTGAGATGGATACATGATGGGATCTTCGTGATAGGTAGGACTGAAACCAGTTTAAAGCATGTTTCCCTATTCCAGAGCTCTGGAGTTTGTTAAGCAGGATAACATGATCAACTGTGTCAAAAGCCTTTGCAAAATCTAGGAATACTGCACCAGTGAGTTGTCGCCGTTCCATTTCACACTGGATTTCATTGCAAACTTTTAGCAGGGTAGTTACGGTGGAGTGTTTGGGACGAAACACAGATTGGAATTGGCTAGGGAAATTTGTCTTGGTGTAGAAATCGCTTAATTGGGAGTGGACACATTTTTCCATGACTTTGGATAGAATTGGGAGAAGTGAGATTGGCCTGTAGTTTGAGACAGTGTTTTTGTCCCCACTTTTGAAGATTGGGACAACTCTGGCAGTTTTCCAGGTCTTAGGGATATGACCTGCAGACAGGATAGAGTTGACTATGGACGCAATTGGTTTGGCAATGGCTGGGGCACCAAGTCGTAGGAACCTAGATTGTAGTAAGTCGGGTCCACATTGGCTGCTTAGTTTTAGTTTGAGGAGCGCTTGTGTAATCTCCTCTTCAGATACTGGGCTAAATTGAAAATTGTGGGCAGTGTTGGGAGGGGGTAGGACTGTAGGTATACTCCCAGGATGAGATTCATGTTTGGGGTTTGTGCTGCGTTTCGCTAATAAGTTAGTGGCACACCCCACAAAGTAATCATTGAATGCATTTGCAATGTCAGTGGGGTTTGTCAGAGTAATATCCCCCTTAGTGATATTTCTTGGTTGTTGATGGTTAGGAGGCTGGAATATATTGTTGATAACCTTCCAGAAGTTAGCTGGGTTTGATGTATTCTGGTGGAGATTGTCAGAATAATATTGTGCTTTTGCATGCCTTGTTTGCCTTGTGCACATGTTGCGCATGCATCTGTAGTGATTGAGACCTTGGTAATGCCAGTTACTTTGTAGCTTTTCCACAAGGCTGAAACTGATACTGAACTGGTAGAGTGCTATAAGGTGAGGTGTAACCCATGGAAGGTGGGCCCCACGTACCCTTATTTTGCGTAGTGGAGCATGGGTATCGCAGAGTTTTAAGAACTCGGATTGGAAATAGTCGAGCGCAGAATCAGGGTCGGGAATCAAATTGATTCTTTGCCATGGGCAGTTGGTAAGGTCATCCAGAAACTGTTGTGGGTTAAAGTTTTTAAATGTTCTAGTGAGGAGAACTTTAGGGCTTGATTGGGGCGGTTTAATTTTCCTTACACAGTACACTATTGCATGGTCACTGAAAATATCAGGAAGGATGCCAGAGGATTGGATTCTGCTGGGGTTTGAGGAGAGAATCCAGTCTAGCAAGGAATGGTTATGCGATTTCAGGTTTATCCGTGTGGGTTGGGAAATGAGTTGTGATAGGTTAAATTACTTGAGTTGTATCTGGATTTTGTGGTGTTTAGGGTCAAGCCAATTGAAGTTGAAATCCCCAAGAACTAGCAGCTCAGTCTTCTTATTCAGAGAGGAAATGGAGCCAAGAAACTGGGTGAAATCAGTCAGGGATTGTACAGGGGATTTAGGGGGGCGGTAGATGCCAGCAAGCAAGATGGGTTTAGAAAAGGGGAGGCAGATTTTGCCAACTAGAATTTCAAAAGAGGGTGGACTTGGTGGGCAATTTAACAGTGTAAATTGTAATGTGTTTGCAATATAAAATAACACCCCTCCTCCTCTCTTTGACCTATCTCTCCTAAAAATGGAGTATCCCTGAATGGCAATATTTGCATCAGGGGTTTTGGGGGATAGCCATATTTCTGTAAGAACGATGGCTTTGGGTTTATGCATAAGGCACCATGCCCTTAGTTCATCCAGTTTGGGCAGCAGGCTCCGGATGTTTATATGGGTGACAATAGGCCTTTTTGGAATTTAAAGGTGGAATTCTCAGGGGCATGGGACAGAGCTGAAATGGGAGGACCTAGGTTAGTTTCAATATCACCTGCTAAAGAGAGTAATAGTATGAGTAGAAATTTGGGTAGTTGTTTGCAAGTTGTAAAATTGTGGTGTTTTCCATTAGAGTGAGCAGTGGTTGGTGTGCTGGTTTTTAGAGTTCTCCACCAACATTCAGTAGATAGTGCAAGGCTTTTGAGTAGTCCAGGGTGTATGGTGATGTTGGGTGTGGGCCAGGATGGAGGAGTTTGTAGTGGATAGAGGGAGTAACATCTCCATGAGGCCAGGAGAAAGAGAAAAGTTAAGATACATAGCAGGTTCATGATGCCAGAGGTAGGCAGTGCTGCAAGGAGCTGTTGTGAGCAGAGTGAGTGTGAGCAGACTAACAGCAGGTGTGTGCCTGTTCCTTGTCAAATGTTTAGCTGTATTGCAATGCTAGAGTCAGTTCAGGGTTTCAGTGTATTGTGCAGTCAGTTTTGGGAGAGGCTGCAGTAAATAAGTTGTAAAGGGGTGGGGGGTTGAAATAGGCAGGTTAGCAAGCATGGGATCATTGTGTGATCTGAATAGCTTACCGTTTGTTGTCTTGAGTAAAAGAGTGTGCAGTAGATCCAGTCCCCAGTCACCTCTAGTCAAACTGTAGTCTAACTGTATTTATCACTTAAAAAGCTCACTTTAAATGCCTCACTGTCTAATGCCAATTGCAGTTCCTGCAAATTGCAGGAGAGGTGTTTGTTATATACAGCTAAAACAGTCACATGACCCTCCCCCTCCCCAATCAATCAGCTTGTTCCAGTTGGTCAATTAACAGCACAGAGTTAAGAGGGGGAAAAAAAACTTTTTAAATTCAAACATACTAACTTATATCAATTCTACAAGGCCAGAGTCAGTCTTTTTAACCGGATTTGAACATCAGTAACATACTTATATCAATTCTACAAGGCCAGAGTCAGTCTTTTAAACCGGATTTGAACATCAGGAACATACTTATATCAATTCTACAAGGCCAGAGTCAGTCTTTTAAACCGGATTTGAACATCAGGAACATACTTATATCAATTCTACAAGGCCAGAGTCAGTCTTTTAAACAGGATTTGAACATCAGGAACATACTTATATCAATTCTACAAGGCCAGAGTCAGTCTTTTAAACAGGATTTGAACATCAGGAACATACTTATATCAATTCTACAAGGCCAGAGACAGTCTTTTAAACAGGGTTTGAACATCAGGAACACACTTATATCAATTCTACAAGGCCAGAGTCAGTCTTTTAAACAGGGTTTGAACATCAGGAACACACTTATATCAATTCTACAAGGCCAGAGTCAGTCTTTTAAACAGGATTTGAACATCAGGAACATACTTATATCAATTCTACGAGGCCAGAGTCAGTCTTTTAAACAGGATTTGAACATCAGGAACATACTTATATCAATTCTACGAGGCCAGAGTCAGTCTTTTAAACAGGATTTGAACATCAGGAACATACTTATATCAATTCTACGAGGCCAGAGTCAGTCTTTTAAACAGGATTTGAACATCAGGAACATACTTATATCAATTCTACAAGGCCAGAGTCAGTCTTTTAAACAGAATTTGAACATCAGGAACACACTTATATCAATTCTACAAGGCCAGAGTCAATCTTTTAAACAGGATTTGAACATCAGGAACACACTTATATCAATTCTACAAGGCCAGAGTCAGTCTTTTAAACAGGATTTGAACATCAGGAACACACTTATATCAATTCTACAAGGCCAGAGTCAGTCTTTTAAACAGGATTTGAACATCAGGAACATACTTATATCAATTCTACAAGGCCAGAGTCAAATCCCCTATGAAGATAATGATGGACCCCTAATACCCAAGGCAAGGGAAAAAAACCTATAAGCACAAAATAAATATTTTAAATATGATGTGCTTATAGGTTTTATATATATATATATACACACACTCACACACACACACACAAACACACACAAACACACACACACACACACACACACACACACACACACACACACACACACACACACACACACACACACACACACACACACACACACACACACACACACACACACACACACACACACACCATATATACACATATATACATACATACATACATACATACATATGTATATGTATAAAACAAGAAGAAAAAATAGGCGCACCCCTAGTGTGATAAAGTATAAAACAGTATTTATGGGATTGTAAAATATAAAAAGCGCACTCACAAACAGAGTAAAAATAATAGCATTTATGAGATATACTCAATCGCCTTGAAGCTGTGAAGGGAATGTATCAGCCTGTCCCGTTGGTGCCACCTCTGGTGTATCCATTGGTTCAGCAAGGTGCACTGGAGCCACCGCAGCCAGATGATGTAATAATCAGCAACACGGTCAGAGACTCCCTCCAGATACACCTCCCACAGCTCTCACTGCTCACCAGCAGGCAACTGCAAAACCGGAAGCGACAGCAGTCCCAAGCAATATAGCAACAGCTCCAAGGTACTCTCTCCGTTCGTGCAGTAATGTCAGCCACAAACTCGCCTCTTTGGGAAACGCCCTACGCGTTTCATCACTAAGGACTTCGTCAGGGATGAATTCAATGGTCAAAAGGGGTGTCCTTTATATCACCTTTATTGTTGTGATTGGCCAGTATGGATGGTGGGCGGGTACTTTCAATTTCACAAATTTAACCCTGTTTCATTGCTGGACAACATTATACATGACAATCATAAAGCACTAGAGCCTATTTTTAAGCAGTTTAAACATATTCCTACTAACAAATGAAAACAAATAGCTAGATGAATGAACAACATACAATAATAAACAACATACAATAATAAATCTTAAAAGGACAGAGATGAAAAAGATTTACACCCGGCACAACGTGAGTTTATTCTATCCTGCATTAAATGTATTTATGTCACAATTATTTTGTTTTTGACAACACATTTTATCTACAGGTGTGTGGAACGGCCATGGGTACCAAGTTTGTTCCCAGTTTTGCCAACCTCTTCATGAGGTTGTGGGAGGACCTGCATTTTTGGGGGAACGTGCGGCTGGGGGCGGGCTTGGTATTCTATGGTCGCTTCATTGATGATATCCTTATTATTTGGGATGGGGAGAGTCACGTATTAGATCACATACTTACTTCTTTCAATGATAATTTGATGGGACTTAAATTTATACAAATCATCAGCCAGGATGCGATTACATTCCTAGATCTTGATTTGTTTATTGATATGAGTGATATGACATGTCAAAGCAAAACTCATTTTAAACCAGTGTCAGCAAACAGCTTTCTCCAATATAGTTGTAATCACTACAAAAAATGGCTCGATAATGTGCCTAAGAGCCAGTTCTATAGAGTACGGCGCAATTGCTCGAGGGACCTGGACTTTAAACATCAAGGTCATTTCTTGATGGATAAATTCCAGGAGAAAGGCTATAATATGCAAATAGTTGAACAAGCATTTAAGGATGCTGAAACATCAGATCGGGTTGACCTACTGATGAATTCCAAGAGAAAAAATGCGAAAACAAGTTATCAGTCCACTCCCACATTTATTACTCAGTACAATCATTCAGCTTACAGTATAAAAAATGTGTTTAAGAAACATTGGGGAATTATTCGAAGTGATCCAATTATTGGGCCTCTGATGCCTGTTCATGTACCCATAATTAAAAAAAAAAGCAAGATCTCTAAAGACCATCATTGCCCCCAGTAGGCTGAAGGATTCTACTACCAACTTTTGTAATGAAAACAGAAATAAAAATACCAAAATGAGAGATAAGGGCAATTTTTCATGTGATAGGAATCGTTGCATTACCTGTAGACACATAAATAAAAAAGATGCATTTACATCATTTTCAAATGGTATAACTTATAAGGTTAATGATTACATCGATTGCCTAAGTACATTTGTGATATATCTTATATCATGTGAATGTGGTCTCCAATATATTGGTAGAACATCAAGAACTTTAGGCACACGGTTCCTAGAACATAGGAGAAATGTCATACGTGGGTTTACCATGCACAGTTTATCACGACACTACATTAGTAAACATAATAAATATCCATGTAGTTTGTCAGTTATGAGTATTGAATCCATTCCTTCTACTATATTGGGAGGTAATAGATTTAAGAAATTATGTACGCGTGAGACATATTGGATGTATGTTCTAGGTACATTACATCCGTGTGGATTGAATGATCATATTGATGTTAGCACTGTTGTTTAGTGTTATGGTACCAACATGTTTTGAGGTACGTCTCTGAGGTCTGGTTTGGATGGGTTTTCCTGTCCCCTCATTGATAGTTGTCTCATCTCAGTTTGGTTGGTTTTACTATAGGTGCTCCTTTGGCCCATATAGACATAACAGGTGGAAAGTGCATTTATTATTAACTAGCTGATATACCCGGCGTTGCCCGGAGGCCGTGAGGGGGGGGCGTGAAAGGCAGGGGGGGGCGTGAAAGGCAGGAGGTGGGCGTGAAAGGCAGGGGGGGGCGTGAAAGGCAGGGGGGGGCGTGAAAGGCAGGGGGAGGGCGTGAAAGGCGGGGGGGCGTGAAAGGCGGGGGGGCGTGAAAGGCAGGGGGGGCGTGAAAGGCAGGGGGGGGCGTGAAAGGCAGGGGGGGCGACACACACACACAGTGTCACACACACACACACACAGTGTCACACACACACAGTGTCACACACACACAGTGTCACACACACACACAGTGTCACACACACACACACAAAGTGTCACACACACACACAGTGTCACACACACACAGTGACACACACACACACGTCACCTAGAGCGACACACATGCGACACCTACCTCTACTTCCGGCAGTCGCCATCTTCTCACTCGGCGCCGCGAGGGAAGAAGGGGGTCCTTCCAGGCGAGCCACCATCTTAGGCACCGCGAGGGAGGAAGGGGGTCCGCTGCCTGTTCCCCCGCCAGGGATGAAGATGAGCAGAGCGCCGGGAGAGATGAGCGGAGGGAGACATGAGCGGAGGAAGGGGAGAGATGAGCGCCGGGAGGGAGGGAGAGATGAGCGCCGGACCTCTACTGGCGCCGCGAGGGAGGAAGGGGGGGGAGAGATCCGGGAGAGGAGAGATGAGCGCCTGGAGGGATGGAGAGATGAGCGCCGGACCTCTACTGGCGCCGCGAGGGAGGAAGGGGGGGGAGAGATCCGGGAGGGGAGAGATGAGCGCCGGGAGGGAGAGATGAGGTTTTTTCTGTCTCTGATTCTGCTTACTCCAGTCTATGATTATTTTAATGGTTGTTAATGATATATTATTTGGTGTATAATTTGCCTACGGCCACACCACCCTGAATGTGCCCGATCTTGTCTGATCTCAGAAACTAAGCAGGCTTGGATGGGAGACCGCCTGGGAATACCAGGTGCTGTAGGCTAAAAATGTTATTTTATCCCCTATATTATGTATTTTATTATTATTCCTTCCTTTCCATATTTCTCTTTCCCCTCCCCTTTTTCCTTCACCCTCTTCCCCTTTTTCCATTCCCTGTTCCATTTCTAATGCTTATTAATGATATATTATTTGGTATATAATTTGCCTGCGGCCACACCACCCTGAATGTGCCCGATCACCCCCTTCCCATTTTTCCATTTCCCACCTCCCTTCCCCCCTCTTTTCCCCCCGTTTTTTCATTTTACTTTCCCCCCCCTTTTTTTTTATTCACAGGTCATGCATTTCTCTTATGATTTTTATTATGCTTGTGTGTTGCTCCAATGAGATTTTTCTGTGCTTATTTAATGTGTTATTATTTTACTTCTATATATAGGTTATTTTTGGATGTATCCAATATTTCATCTCTGTCCTTTTAAGATTTATTATTTGTATGTTGTACATTCATCTAGCTATTTGTTTTCATTTGTTAGTAGGAATATGTTTAAACTGCTTAAAAATAGGCTCTAGTGCTTTATGATTGTCATGTATAATGTTGTCCAGCAATGAAACAGGGTTAAATTTGTGAAATTGAAAGTACCCGCCCACCATCCATACTGGCCAATCACAACAGTAAAGGTGATATAAAGGACACCCCTTTTGACCATTGAATTCACCTCTGACGAAGTCCTTAGTGACGAAACGCGTAGGGCGTTTCCCAAAGAGGCGAGTTTGTGGCTGACATTACTGCACGAACAGAGAGAGTACCTTGGAGCTGTTGCTATTTTGCTTGGGACTGCTGTCGCTTCTGGTTTTGCAGTTGCCTGCTGGTGAGCAGTGAGAGCTGTGGGAGGTGTATCTGGAGGGAGTCTCTGATCGTGTTGCTGATTATTACATCATCTGGCTGCGGTGGCTCCAGTGCACCTTGCTGAACCAACGGATACACCAGAGGTGGCACCAACGGGACAGGCTGATACATTCCCTTCACAGCTTCAAGGCGATTGAGTATATCTCATAAATGCTATTATTTTTACTCTGTTTGTGAGTGCGCTTTTTATATTTTACAATCCCATAAATACTGTTTTATACTTTATCACACTAGGAGTGCGCCTGTTTTTTCTTCTTGTTTTCTGCAGATATCCTTGGGATTTGGTGATTCTTATATACGGGCAGCAAAACTCCAGTGGACTAAGTACATTTTTTGAAATTTCAACTGACATCTGGGTTTTCTTTTATTTTTTATGTTTCATATTTTTTATTTTTGCTATAGATTTCAGTTGTTTTTATCACAAATTCGCCCTTTTGGGGATTCTTTGGTCAATAGCCTTGTTAACTCTATCTGATTTACACAGCTGATTTATCCTTATCAAGCTTCCTAAGGCGCTACTCCAATTTGTTTGTTTTGTCTATATGTATATGTATATGTTGAATTTTATTGAAGCCCCTAGAAGAAGCAATGGGTGCGAAACGCCGCGTCGGGCTTGTCTTTGTGTGTACTCCCCTTGGATCCCCCTTATCGGCTGTGAACTTTTTCTCTGCTACATAACTACAGATCTTTTGCCTTTCATGCCATCTCAGGACTTTACTACAAGGACATTATTTTCATGACGATCTGCAAGTATACTGTATATAATGATTTTCCATTTCATCAGTGGTGACTCCATGTAATTTATTTGTTTCCTTGGTGACCTAGGTGGTGCTGCATTGGCAATTATTATCATTAGCAGCCACAGTTCACAGCACACAGCTGATATAACTTGTGACCGGCTGGTCTCCACATATCTCTCAGGAGTTGAAAATCTTTTCTCTCCTGAGCAGCATTTTTTTGTTCTTATCACATATTTAGGACTATAGTATTGCTTTGATATCTTGTACCTTTACAGCTGCAGGGATTTTCTTTATTATAATTTTTGCTTTAGTGCTTTTGGTGGGACACTTTTTTTTTTCTTTCATCATTTCATATATATATATATATATATATATATATATATATATATATATATATATATATATATATGTGTGTCACAGAGCCAGTCAGCACACTTATGTAAAGCGTAAAGCAGATGCCTGTCCCATAAAATAATGCAGCATAGTTACCAGTCCAAGAACCAATTAAAGAGACAGCATACAGCAAGGAGTAATCCAAAAGTGATGTATTAGAAAACACACTGTTACATGAATGCCAACGCTTCGGTTCCTCAGGGCCGTGCAACCATCAACTGTGAATGACCCCTATATATACCCCCACCACAAGTGTACATAAACCAGATACACCAATCACCAGCACCCGATCCATATCAAAATGCACCTCACCTGGTAATCTCACAGCTCCAACCAATCTCTGCAAGGAGTTTATGTCTACCACTCCCCCAACATCGGGAGCTCAATCCTATAATCAGAACAGTCCGTTCTGACATCATTATAGAGAAAGAACCGTGTACAAGCTCCAGGAGGTCTAGAAAACTTGCCTATATAGCAATAAAATATTTATTTTATTATTATTAGGAGTTGACACCGGGTAATAGGGATTAAAGGGCTAAGCAGTAACAGAATAATAGCGGATTAATGGGGGTAACAAGGAGGGAACACAGTGGGGACAAATGGTTGCGATATGCAATCACTAAGTCCCCCTAGCCCCGGCAATGCCCGGTGTGGAGTACCCTCTACTCACGATGAAACACCACCTTGATCCCCCTCCTTCCAGCTGCTGCCCTGACGCTGCCAGAGGCGTCTCCTTCAGGCATCCGGTGGTGAAACAGATCCTCTCAGACAGTAACAGGAAAAGGTAAGGATCGAATATCCAGCCGCTCCATAATACAAAATATAGGCACTCACCAGCAAAAAGAGGTTAAAAAGTCAGCTTTATTAAACTACATAATAAAGAAAAAAACAAACAGTACTAACTACTCTCCCACGCGTTTCAAGCCCACTGTGGCGCTTTCTCAAGGAGTGACGAGGTGGGGGAGGTCCTCAGTATTTAAAACTCTCCCCGTCATACAAGACAGCTGTTTTAAATAATTAATTAATTTTGTCTTGCAGAAAGAACAGAAGAATAAAGGAAGAAAAAAAGGAAAAGAAAAGAAACAACAAATCTTATAAAGAATACAAATAATCAGTAGAAAAAACAACATATGAATAAGAAATGAAAAATAAAGAGAATAAAGTGAAATAAATATATTGCATTACACGGATGGCGTCCATAGTGTGTAGAAAGCGGCTAGCAAATGAGTGACTGAACTCACCTAATAGAAATTAATTGAATGTGGAAGCAAACAAGGCATATCACATTACTAGTGTAGCATAATGGTATGCGTAAACTACATCATTCCTCATAGGATGAATCCAAAACAAGGATCATTAATGATATACCAGGATGGACAATCATAAATGTAATGACATATAGTATCGATCTTGCCCTAAAGACAAATTATTTAAAGCAAAACATTGAATATTAAGCTTATAATGAAAAAACAAAATAATAGAAAGAAAAATATAGAAAAGAATAATCATTAAACCTTAGTATTATGCTACTTTTAATAAGATAAATCCTACAAATTACATATCAGATGTTATAAGGGAGATTATCCTAATAATAACTAATATAGAGTTAATTGATAAATATAACAATATATATGAGAATAATACATATTTATTAGCCTATTGCAAGTGAAATAAGATAATGAAAAAATAAAATAAAGAAACCAATATCCATGAACAAACTATTAGATAATTCATAAGAAACTTATAAAAAACTTATAAAAAACATTTAAGATCCAAATCAATGTTTAACCCATTGGGTACTAAAGTATTAAGAGTAAAAATCCAAAAAGCCTCACGTTTGTGAAGATGATTGCTTCTATCTCCCCCCTAAAGTGTGGCTTCATAGATTCCAGTGCAACACATTTGAAGTTAGTCAAACTTCCATTTTGACAAGTATCAAAATGTTTTGATACTCGATGTAACTGATCTTTTTTGATGATCAAAAGGTGATAATAAATTACCCATTGTTTCAGATCTTTGAAAAACAATTCTTGGATCATAAGTCGCCATATCTTTAAGAAAAGGGTCAGTGGCCAAAATGTACCAATTTTTTTTGATAATCTTTTTGATATCATAGGCCTGGTTGCTAAACTTTGTAATAAAGAGAGGTGGCAGTTGGTTGTTCTCTTTACTCTGTTGTGAAGTTTTATTACGTTTACGTTTAGAAATAGCACCACGTGGTTGGATCAAGTTATCTCTTGGTTCTTGTTTAGCACTTTGATAAGCCTCTTGGAGAATAATAGGATCATACCCTCTAGCCTCAAATCTCTTGATCATCTCAAGTGAACTAGTTTTGAAATCCTCAATGCTTGAACAGTTTCTACGAATATGCAGAAATTGGCCCCGAGGTATACCTTTAAATAGGTTTTTATCATGGCAAACAGTGGCATGTAATAATGTATTCCGAGCATTGGGTTTCCTGTATATGTCTGTATGAACTTTCATATCTAAATCAACATATAAACAGAGATCAAGATAAGAAATGTGATGGTGATGGTGTTGAGAGGTGAAGAAAAGGTTGAATGGATTAGTGTTGAGGTGAAGAATAAAGGTATGCAATTGAGTGATAGTGCCCTGCCAAACTAAAATAAGATCATCTATAAAACGGTGATAGGAAACTATAAGATGTCTGTAGGGGTTTCCATTTCCAAACACATAGCTCTGTTCCCACCAACCCATAAATAGGTTGGCATATGAGGGGGCAAAGCATGTTCCCATTGCTGTGCCACATGTTTGGAGATAGAAACTACCCGCAAACATGAAATAGTTGTGTGTGAGTAGAAAAGAAATGCTGTCAAGTAAGAAAGTGATATGTGCAGGTGAAAGATCAGAACAAGTCTCCAGAAAGAACCGTGCAGAATTGAGATCATGTGTGTGAGAAATACTAGTATAAAGCTAGGTCACATCCAGTGTGACCCACAAATAATGAGGTGCCCAAATGAACTCTGAAAAAATTGAAAGTACGTGAGATGTATCCAGAAGATAAGAGGGAAGAGAAGAAACCAAAGGCTGAAAGTAGTGATCAACATAAATAGATAGATTTTCACCAAGAGACCCAATGCTTGAAACAATGGGTCTTCCTGGGGGGCAATAAGTGATTTAGGAATTTTGGGCAGGTGATGAAAAATTGGGACAACAGGATGTTTGCAGCTTAGAAACTGAAGTTCATTAACTGATAATACTTGTAGTATCTTGCCTAAATCCAAGAGCTCATCAAGCTCATGGAGAAAGGCAAGAGTGGGATCTAATTTTAACAATACATAAGAATCATGGTCACTCAACTGACGTAAAGCCTCATTGACATAGTAATCATAATCAACAACCACAACCGCACCTCCCTTATCTGCTTTTTTGATTATAATAGCAGAATTATTCTGAATGCTTTTTACTGCATTGTGTTGTTCATGGGTAAGATTAGCATTACGTTGACTATTATAATTGGCAGTGGAAATGCCTTGTGACAGAAGGCTTAAATCTCTCTGTACTGTTGCTTGGAAAACATCAATAGCATGGCCTCTTAGGAATGTAGGACAGAATGATGACCTTCTTTTTAGACCAGAGTCCTTTCTACCCAAAAAGTTCTGCAAGGAATCTTCACATACTTGTTCTTGTTCAAATAACAGTTCAGATAAATCTTGTAAGTGACACTGCTCTCTAAACGTTAGTTGAGCATTAATATCAAAAACAGGAACTGTATCAGTTGTTTGAGAGTCCATTAATTGTTGACTGAGAATGCCCCCTGCATCAACATTGTTTTCTTTTTGTCTGAAAAATCGTTTTAAAGATAATTGTCTTGTGAATTTGTATAAGTCCACAATAGTAGAAAATAAATCAAAGTTTTTGCTTGGTGCAAATGTAAGTCCAAGATCCAGAACTTGTAATTCTGATTGACTTAAGGTATATTTTGAAATGTTAATTACATTCGTCTCTTCTAACTCTGATACCTCATTTTCTTTGAAGGAGCTGACCACCAGTCTATGTTTGGATCTTCTACTTCTCCTTCTCCGTTTTTTGATGGTTGCTTATTAGATGTTGTCTTGGGTTGAAGAGTTGGTATGAATCTTTCATCTGCTGAGGAGGCTGCTGATTCGTTTTCTGAAAAAGAGACACTTGGACCCGCAAATTCATTGTCAGACATGTCAGATTCAAAACTTTTTCCTATTTGATAGCTGGTTTTGGGGGATTTTCTCAGAATTGATTTCATAGGTTTTTGGGACTTTTGTTCATGTTCCTGTTTCTTGTTATTAATTATGTTTTTTCCTTTTGCAGGAGATTTGGACCGTTTAGGTCTTTGCCAGATGTAAATCTGATTTGTAAGATAATCTGTTTTGTTGCGTTCATACTTATTTGGTTTTGCTAACATAATACTGTTTTCTATGTTATTAACACGTTGAGCTAATTTGTTATCCATTTCATCAAATTTCTCTATATGTGTAAATGGAAGTAACTTGGTTTGAAGCTCTTTAACTTGTTTTTCAGCAATAGATTTCTCTTTAAGTTTGCGTTATATGATTAACTCAATAAGCTTAAAAGAACAGTGATCAAGAATCTAAATCCATTGTGCCTCAAAGTCTCTATCATCAAACCCAAAAGAAGGTGCTTTCTTAATTCGCAAACCATGTGGTATCCTTTTATCTTTGGTATAATTTTCTAAGGAAATCAAATCCCACCAAAGTCTTAAATCCTGTGTAATGTAATTTTCTAATCTGAAGAAATTAGGTTTTAAGTCTTCAGTTGCTTCACATAGTAGAGCATGATCTTTGTCAAAAACAGAGTCCGCTTTTTTAAATCTTGCAGTGTGATCTGAGTAGTTAAAGGCAAAATTTGCGTTTTTTTTCTTTGTCAGTACTGGAACCAGATGACTGAACCTCCATTGCAAAAAGTTAATAGAAAATGTGATAATATTGCCAAAATTGAAGAAAAAAGAAAAAGAAAAAAAAGAAAAAGAAAAAAGGACAAAGTATGAAAAAGAAACACTGAAATATTCTAGTGTTTAAAATGTAATAAAAAAATGTGAAATAAGTGAAAAAGGCCTAATGCTGGCGAGTCCTGTGAGTGAAAAATATAACCAAATCCTCCGAGCAAACAACGGTAATAATGCAGAACATACAGAAAAAGAACCGTGTACAAGCTCCAGGAGGTCTAGAAAACTTGCCTATATAGCAATAAAATATTTAACAGGCGTTGACACCGGGTAATAGGGATTAAAGGGCTAAGCAGTAACAGAAAAATAGCAGATTAATGGGGGTAAATCTAAAGGTATACCTCGGAGCCAATTTCTGCGTATTCGTAGAAACTCTTCAAGCATTGAGGATTTCGAAAGTAGATCACTTGAGATGATCAAGAGATTTGAGGCTAGAGGGTATGATCCTATAATTCTCCAAGAGGCTTATCAAAGTGCTAAACAAGAACCAAGAGATACAGTAGCGGCACACTTTATTCTAACTCGGCTCGAGCCGCAAGCCGCGTGGTGTTCCGGTTTCGTTGTTTTTTTTCCCTCGGCGTGCCGCGCGTCATCGATGCACAGTCACGCTTCATTGGGAGTGTGCGCGCATGGCGCGCGTGCCCAGGGCTCCCTGTGGGAGCCCTGGGTTGCTGTAATGTGGGGGATGGCGGTGGGGGGCTCCGGGCGACCCGGCGGACCCGGAGAGGGGAGGGGGAAGCCCCGATCAGAGGACCGATCCTCCGAGGCTCCGGAGCGCGCATGGGACACCTCGGCGCGTGCCCGGTAACTGTCGCGGCCGAGACTGGGCAAATGTTAGAATAAACTCGGCCGCGACAGTAACTTGATCCAACCACGTGGTGCTATTTCTAAACGTAAACATAATAAAACTTCACAACAGAGTAAAGAGAACAACCAACTGCCACCTCTCTTTATTACAAAGTTTAGCAACCAGGCTTATGATATCAAAAAGATTATCAAAAAAAATTGGTACATTTTGGCCACTGACCCTTTTCTTAAAGATATGGCGACTTATGATCCAAGAATTGTTTTTCAAAGATCTGAAACAATGGGTAATTTATTATCACCTAGTGTGCCCAAATTGACTTTGAATCCAAGTAAGGGATTTTTCCCAAATCTTACTGATTGCTATCCTTGTCATCATTGCAAAATGTGTAGATATCTTTTAAAGACTAAGACCTTTTCAGGGTCAAATGGTACTAGGGTGTTCAACATTCTGTCATGTATAACTTGCAATACAGATCATGTTATCTATATGCTCATGTGTGGTTGCAACAAACGGTATGTTGGCTTGACCACGAGACCTTTGAAGCAACGCATACTTGAGCATATGAGATTGATCATCAAAAAAGATCAGTTACATCCAGTATCAAAACATTTTGATACTTGTCAAAATGGAAGTTTGACTAACTTCAAATGTGTTGCACTGGAATCTATGAAGCCACACTTTAGGGGGGAGATAGAAGCAATCATCTTCACAAACGTGAGGCTTTTTGAATTTTTACTCTTAATACTTTAGTACCCAATGGGTTAAACATTGATTGGGATCTTAAATGTTTTTTATAAGTTTTTTATAAGTTTCTTATGAATTATCTAATAGTTTGTTCATGGATATTGGTTTCTTTATTTTATTTTTTCATTATCTTATTTCACTTGCATTAGGCTAATAAATATGTATTATTCTCATATATATTGTTATATTTATCAATTAACTCTATATTTGTTATTATTAGGATAATCTCCCTTATAACATCTGATATGTAATTTGTAGGATTTATCTTATTAAAAGTAGCATAATACTAAGGTTTAATGATTATTATATTTCACCCATTCAATGTTTTTCTACCATAGTACTGGGTTCCTATTGGTTCACTATTTGGTATTCCCATCCAGAGTGTCCTTTATAGATTCCAGATATAGTCATTTTTTATGTGTTATTGCCTCTTTTTGATGATTCTATTTTCTTTCTATTATTTTGTTTTTTTCATTATCAGCTTAATATTCAATGTTTTGCTTTAAATAATTTGTCTTTAGGGCAAGATCGATACTATATGTCATTACATTTATGATTGTCCATCCTGGTATATCATTAATGATCCTTGTTTTGGATTCATCCTACTGTATGAGGAATGATGTAGTTTACGCATACCATTATGCTACACTAGTAATGTGATATGCCTTGTTTGCTTCCACATTCAATTAATTTCTATTAGGTGAGTTCAGTCACTCATTTGCTAGCCGCTTTCTACACACTATGGACGCCATCAGTGTAATGCAATATATTTATTTCATTTATTCTCTTTATTTTTCATTTCTTATTCATATGTTGTTTTTTCTACTGATTATTTGTATTCTTTATAAGATTTGTTGTTTATTTTCTTTTCCTTTTTCTCTTCCTTTATTCTTCTGTTCTTTCTGCAAGACAAAATTAATTAATTATTTAAAACAGCTGTCTTGTATGACGGGGAGAGTTTTAAATACCGAGGACCTCCCCCACCTCGTCACTCCTTGAGAAAGCGCCACAGTGGGCGTAAAACGCGTGGGAGAGTAGTTAGTACTGTTTGTTTTTTTGTTTTTTATGTAGTTTAATCAAGCTGACTTTTTAACCTCTTTTTGCTGGTGAGTGCCTATATTTTGTATTATGGAGCGGCTGGATATTCGATCCTTACCTTTTTCTGTTCTGACATCATTGCCTGGCGTCTAGTGCCGATATTTACAGTGCAGTCTCTGTCGCGCATGCGCGAGCAGAAGTACCTTGAGCCGAGGAGCCAATAGGGCAGACTCCACTGCGAACTGAATATGGACACATTCTGTAGGATGGCAGTGAAGAAGAGTTGCTGGAGTTTGTGTCGGCTTTGAATGGGATTCCATCCACAATACATTTTACCCTTAACTATAACATCAATGAAATTGCTTTTTTGGACCCTGTAGTGTATACATCTGGTGGCATGTAGGCCACAAACTCTATCGGAAAGTCACTGACAAAAACTCATTTTTATGTGCAACTAGCCATCACCCACTACACTTGAAGAAGGGTCTCCCCTACTCACAGCTCCTAAAAGTGAAGAGGATCACCACCGATCCAGATGAGACGCAGAGGGCACTCATACAGATGGCTGCACGCTTTCGGGAGAGAGGCTATGATGCTAAGGATATCCGTTATGCGTTACAGAAGGTTGCACAAATTGATAAGAGTGTTTTATTGACATCAGTACACCTCGGGCAGGTTACGAACAGATTGAACATTGTTAGTACCTTCAGTACAGCCACAAATGGGATCAAGCGAAGTATCCGCAACAACTGGCGTATCCTGGAGAACGATGAGAGAGTGGGTATGTGTGCCAAAGAACCTCCATTGTTTTGCTTTCGGTGTGGGCCCAGTATTGGAGACATGGTAACTGGTTCAGACCCTATAGAAAAGTATACCACCTCTAAAACCTGGTTGGCTAAAAAACCCGGGTCCTATCGTTGCCATGGCTGAACAAACTGCCAGTTCATGCAGCTAGGATCGAGCTACAATCACCCACATACTGGCAGATCTATCAAAATTAAGCAAGCACTTCATTGTGAATCCAAATTTCTGATTTATTACATCAAATGCCTGTGCGGACTCCTGTATATTGGCAAGACCGTGAGAATGCTCAAAGAACGAATGGCTATGCATCGTACGACAATTAGAAAAGCCCCAGCAAGTGGGCCCGATGACATGGACCTGAAATGTCTTCCTGTTGCCAGACATTTTAAAGAAGAGAGACATTCTCTGTATGCCTATGCTCCAGGTCCCGGTACCTACACGGGGAGGGGACAGGGGCAAAACCTTGTTACAGCAAGAGGCCAGACTCATTTTTGAGTTACGGACAGTGGCACCTGGTGGTTTAAATGAGGAGTTAAAATTGTGGTGCTTTTTGTGATACAGGCCCATTGCTTGACTTGCATGTGTGTGTTTTTAATTTTTAGTTGCATCATTCCGCTTGCTAATCAGTGATCCCAAATGTTTACCATAGCTTCACTTTATTTGCACAACCTCACCTTCCCTGTTGTTTTTTGTGTTTTATTTTCTGTCCAGTATCAAGACACAGCCTCACCTGTGTTTTACCTCTTTTTACTATATATCTCCTGCTCTGATCTCCAGTTATGCTAGCAGCTTAATCATTTAGTTACTATTACGTCGCCTGTCTATGCTGGATGTTGCAGTGTTGTCCCTAGTGGCCTATTAGTGCTAGTGCGCATGCGCAATGGTGTCTGCTGGCGTCTGATGTTGCCAAGGCAATCACTGACGCTCACTGTGTCCATATTCAGTACGCAGTGGAGTCTGCCCTATTGGCTCCTCGGCTCACGGCACTTCTGCTCGCGCATGCGCGACAGAGACTGCACTGTAAATATTGGCACTAGACGCCAGGCAATGACGTCAGAATGGACTGTTCTGATTACAGGATTGAACTCCCGACGTTGGGGGAGTGGTAGACATAAACTCCTTGCAGAGATTGGTTGGAGCTGTGAGATTACCAGGTGAGGTGCATTTTGATATGGATCGGGTGCTGGTGATTGGTGTATTTGGTTTATGTGCACTTGTGGTGGGGGTATATATATGGGTCATTCACAGTTGATGGTTGCACGGCCCTGAGGAAGGTCTCCCTGTGGGACCGAAACGTTGGCATTCATGTAACAGTGTGTTTTCTAATACATCACTTTTGGATTACTCCTTGCTGTATGCTGTCTCTTTTATTGGTTCTTGGACTGGTAACTATGATATATATATATATATATATATATATATATATATATATATATATATATATATATATATATATATATATATATATACATACATACATACATATATACATACATACACACACACACACAGTCATACCCCCGGTTTAAGGACACTCTCTCGCGAGTAAGGACATATCACCCAATTGGCAAACGGCAGCTCACGCATGCGCCTGTCAACCCGTCTTGAACAGCAATACTGGCTCCCTACCTGTACCGAAGCTTTGCGCAAGCGGGGAGACTAAAGAGCCTGTTACAAATGCGTTATTTACATCAGTTATGCACATGACATATTACACTGTCATGATTTATTTAACAAAAATAAAGCCAAAATGGAGAAGCTATGTGTGAAAAACTAAGTACACCCTTACTGCTTCCATAGGAATTAAGATGCTAAGTTGCAGACAGGTGCTGCTAATCAAATGCCCTTGATTAATTGATCATCAGCAAGTGTGACCACCTCTTTAAAAGCTGAAGTTTTAGCAGTTTGCTGGTCTGGAGCATTCAGGGGTGTGTTAACACAATGCCAAGGAGGAAAGACTTCAGAATGATCTTAGAGAAGCAATTGTTGCTGCCCATCAATCTGGGAAGGGTTATAAGGCCATTTCCAAACAATTTAAAGTCCATCATTCTACAATGAGAAAGATTATTCAAAAGTGGAAAACATTCAAGACAGTTGCCAATCTTCCCGGGAGTGGACGTCCTAGCAAATTCATGCCAAGGTCAGACCGTGCAATGCTCAGAGAAATTGCAAAAAATCCAAGAGTTACATCTCAGACTCTACAGGCCTCAGTTAGCATGTTAAATGTTAACGTTCAAGACAGTAAACAGTACAACAAGTATGGTTTGTTTGCAAGAGTTGCCAGGAGAAAGCCTCTTCTCTCTAAAAAGAACATGGCAGCACGGCTTAGGTTTGCAAAGTTGCATCTGAACAAACCACAAGACTTCTGGAACAATGTCTTCTGGACAGATGAGACCAAAGTGGAGATGTTTGGCCATAATGCACAGCGCCACAATTGGCGAAATCCAAACACAGCATATCAGCACAAACACCTCATACCAACTGTCAAGCACGGTGGTGGAGGGGTGAAGATTTGGGCTTGTTTTGCATCCAGAGGACCTGGGAATCTTGCAGTCATTTAGTCGACCATGAACTGTATACCAAAGTATTCTAGAGTCAAATGTAAGGCCATCTGTCCGACAGCTAAAGCTTGGCCAAAATTGGGTCATGCAACAGGACAATGATCCCAAGCACACCAGCAAATCTACAACAGAATGGCTGAAAAAGAAAAGAATCAAGGTGTTGCAATAGCCCATTCAAAGTCCAGACCTCAACCAGATTGAAATGCTGTGGCTGGACCTTAAGAGAGCTGTGCATAAACAAATGCCCACAAACCTCAATGAACTGAAGCAACGTTGTAAAGAAGAGTGGGCCAAAATTCCTCCACAACGATGTGAGAGACTGATAAAGTCATACAGAAAACAATTAATTCAAGTTATTGCTGCAAAAGGTGGGGGGTGACCGACTGGGGTTATTAGATGGGGAGGGGCTGACCGACTGGGGGATTGGGTGGGGAGGGGGTGACGGACTGGGTGACTGACTGACTAGATGGGGGGGGGGTGACTGATTGGGGGTACCTCTGGTGTCCTGCACACCCACACAACCACTCTCTCTCTCATGCACACACACTCTCTCTCCCATACACACACACACACGCTCTCCCATACACACACATACACACACACTGCCATACGCACACACACTCCCATACACACACACACTCCCATACACACACACACTCCCATACACACACACACACTCCCATACACACACACACACACACTCCCATTCACACACACACACACACACACACACACACACACACACACACACACACACACACACACACACACACACACACACACACACACACACACACACACACACACACACACACACACACACACACACTCCCCTACACAACCACACACACTCCCATAAACACACGGGGGGTGAGGGTGAGGAAGAGAGGAAAGGCCGCGACAAGCAGCACCACTGCCCGCGCGCCAATCCCCCGCCAAGCGAGGGCAGCGGGAGTCAGAGGGGGGGACGGAACACCCCTGCTACCACCTCCCATCCGGCGGGCAGTGGGAGTGCAGGGGCCAGAGAGGAGTGCCGGAGATGGAGAGGAGCACCCCTGCCTTGCGGGGACGAGCACCGGAACGGGGACGAGCACCCTCGCTACCACTTTCCGCCCGGCAGGCAGTGGGAGCGCCGGGGACGGAAGAGCACCTCTAATACTGTACCACCTCCTGCCTCGTGGGTTCGAGCGATGGGGAGGAGCATCCCCGCTACCACCTCCCACCCGGCGGGCAGCGGGAGCGCGGGGACGAGCAACGGGGAGGAGCATCCCTGCTACCACCTCCCACAAGGCGGGCAGCGGGAGCGCGGGGACGAGCGACAGGGAGGAGCATCCCCGCTACCACCTCCCACCCGGCGGGCAGCGGGAGCGCCGGGGATGGAGGAGCACCACCTCGCGGGGATGAGTGACGGGGATGCGCTACCACCTCCCACCCGACGGGCAGCGGGAGCACGGGGACAAGCGACAAGGAGGAGCATCCCCGCTACCACCTCCCACCCGGCGAGCAGCGGGAGCGCCGGGGACGGAGGAGCACCTCTACTACTGTACCACTTCGCGGGGACGAGCGACAAGGATGTGCTACCACCTCCCACCCAGCGGGCAGCGGGAGCATGGGGACAAAGAGGAGCACTTCCACTACCGCCTTGCGGGGACGATCATCCCCACTACCACCTCCAACCCGGAGGGCAGCGGGAGAGCCGGGGACGGAGGAGTGCCTCGCGGGGACGGGGAAGACCACCGGGGATGGGGAGGAGCACCCCCGCTATCACCTCCCGCTCGGCGGGCAGCAGGATTTGTAAAAAAAATAAATCAATTCATTATTTATATTTGCTTGAGTGCTTCCAGTGGGACTCTTTTTTCTTTCTTTTAAGATATATACACATGTAGAGGTATCAGTACAGTGTTAGCCGAGCTTCAATAGTCAAAAAATAAATAGATGATACCGTTCTGTGGCTAACGAAATGCTTTAATTTGTGCGAGCTTTCGAGATACACTGATCTCTTCTTCCGGCGATGTTACAATGAATGAAGCAAGCATAAGGGAATACTTAAAAACAGTGTCTCTGGAATGTTATCTGTGCTGGTCCTTCCCCCGGTGTGGATGTGTTTTATGGCTAGAGGTGACAAAAGGTTCCTGAAAGCAAGTGATGTAAGAGTGTGTGTGTGTATCTGTGTGAATAAAAATGAATGGAGAGCCCACAGTATATACAGTGCTTTACAGAAGGTGTGTGTGGAGTTGGAGTGGATATAAATGGTGTGGGTGGGTGTGGAAATGTGAGAGATGGTAGCACAACTAAAAGTGTGTGTGGATACTATGTGGTCCCTATTGGTGCATAGGGATGGAAAAACAAGGAGTATTAGTATGTGTAAGAGACAGCTGTGTGTGCATACATATAGCACAGTATGTACAGACATGGCCTTTAGCGCTCATGGGAAGAGAGTTCACTTGTGTCAGTAATGACTCATAAAATTTCGATCACAATTAAGGCCACTGCTAAGTGTCCCAAACAGTTGCATAAATTTGTATTCATGCAACCGTCTCTCTTTCGGTGTTTTAAGATTACCTTTGAGTATGGCAACCCTCAGATCGTTCATCTTATGGCCAGAGTCAGAGAAATGTTTGCCAACAGGACTGTCTCATGTTCCGCGTGTGATGCTGTGGAGATGCAGGTTCATTCTCTTGTTTAGCCCCTGCCCTGTCTCACCTATGTAGTAGCAGCCCCCTGGGCATTTCATGCACATGATGAGGTACACAACATTGCTGGAGGAACAGGTGAACCTTCCTCTGATTTTGTATTCCCGATTCCTGTTTGGTATTTGTATTGTGTCCGCTGTGTAGAGCATTGCACAGGTTTTGCATCTTGGGTCCTGGCATGGTTTTGTCCCGCATTCAGTTGTACTGCTGAATACTTTACTCCTCACCATAATATTCTTGAGATTATGGGGTTGTCTGTATGATAATAAGGGTGCTTCAGGGAAGACCTGTTTTAGTATATATATAGTGCTTGACAAATCACCCAAAAATCTACTCGCCGAACCAAAAAATCTACTCGCCACCTAGTCCCGCCCCAACTCCGCCGTAGTCCCAACCCCATCCCTAGTCCCGCCCCCAACCCCGCCCCTAGCCCCGCTTTAAAAAAATTACATAAATAAAATAAATTCCGAGTAAGAACATTCGTTTTTGACATACGTTTATTTATTGTATTACATGTACATTCTACTACAATTAGTCCTTGTTACATGTGTGTATGTGTGTGTGTGTGAGTGGGTGAGAGACAGAGAGAGAGAGTGGGTGAGAGACAGAGAGAGAGAGTGGGTGAGAGACAGAGAGAGAGTGGGTGAGAGACAGAGAGAGTGTGGGTTCGAGACAGAGAGAGTGTGGGAGAGACAGAGAGAGTGTGGGTGAGAGACAGAGAGAGTGTGGGTTCGAGACAGAGATAGTGTGGGTGAGATACAGAGAGAGTGTGGGTGAGAGACAGAGAGAGTGTGGGTGAGAGACAGAGAGCGTGTGGGTGAGAGACAGAGAGAGTGTGGGTGAGAGATAGAGAGAGTGTGGGTGAGACAGAGAGTGTGGGTGAGAGAGAGAGAGTGTGGGTGAGAGAGAGAGTGTGGGTGAAAGAGACAGAGAAAAGGTGAGAGAGAGAGAGACAGAGAGAGGGTGAGAGAGAGAGAGAGAGAGAGAGAGAGAGAGAGAGAGAGAGGAGAGAGAGAGAGAGAGAGAGAGAGAGAGAGAGAAAGAGGGAGATGGTGAGAGAGACAGAGAAAGAGTGAGAGAGACAGAGAAATGGTGAGAGAGACAGAGAAAGGGTGAAAGAGATATAGAGAGAGGAAGAGAGAGGGTGAGAGAGACAGAGAGAGACAGAGAGAGACACAGAGAGAGACAGAGAGAGACAAAGAGATACAGAAAAGGGTGAGAGAGACAGAAAAGGATGAGAGAGAACGAGAAAGGGTGAGAGAGAGAGAGAGAGAGAGAGAGAGAGAGAGAGAGAGAGAGAGAGAGAAGGAGAGAGAGAGACAGAGAGAGACAGAGAGAGACAGAGAGATACAGAGAGAGAAAGAGAGGGTGAGAGAGAGAGAGAGAGAGAGAGAGACACAGAGAGAGAGAGACAGAGAGAGAGACAGAGAGAGACAGAGAGAGACAGAGAGATACAGAGAGAGAAAGAGAGGGTGAGAGAGACAGAGAGAGGGTGAGAGAGAGAGAGACAGAGAGAGGGTGAGAGAGACAGAGAGGGTGAGAGAGAAATAGAGAGGTGAGAGAGAGAGACAGAGAGACAGAGAGAGACAGAGAGAAAGGGTGAGAGACAGAGAGAGACAGAGAGAGGGTGAGAGACAGAGAGAGACAGAGAGAGGGCGAGAGAGACAGAGAGAGAGAGAGAGAGGGTCAGGAGGTGGGGGACTGGGTGACGGCGACTGACTGTGAGCAGGTGACGGTGATGTGACTGGGTGGGCAGGTGATGGTACACACACACACACTCTCACACAGTCACTTACTGACACACACACACACAGTCACACACGCACAGTCACTCAGTCACGCACCGTCCTCAGTCACTCACACACACTCAGTCATACATGGACAGTCACTCAGTCACGCACAGTCACTCACACACACTCAGTCACACACGCACAGTCACTCAGTCACGCACTGTCACGCTTAGTCACACACACAGTTACTCAGTCACACACGTACAGTCACTCAGTCACACACGCACAGTCACTCAGTCACACACGCACAGTCACTCAGTCACGCACAGTCACTCAGTCACACATGCACAGTCACTCAGTCATGCACAGTCACTCAGTCACACATGCAGTCACTCAGTCACGCACAGTAACTCACACACACACGCACAGTCACTCAGTCACACACAGTCACTCAGTCAGACACAGTCACTCAGTCACACACACAGTCACTCAGTCACTCACACACACTCAGTCACACACGCACAGTTACTCAGTCACTCACACACACATGCACAGTCACTCAGTCACGCACAGTCGCTCACACACGCACATTCACTCAGTCACGCACAGTCACTCAGTCCCACACGCACACACACACTCAGTCACACACACACTAAGTCACACACATGGTAGTGGGGGCTGGCCACACGGTAGTGGGGGCTAGCCGCACGGCAGCGGGCCCTCCGCACAGTAGTGGGGGGGTCTCCCATGGTAGCGGGGGCTGGCCGCACGGCAGCGGGCCCTCCGGACGGTAGGGGGGGCTCCCATGGTAGTGGGGGCTGGCCGCACGGCAGCGGGCCCTCCGCACGGTAGGGGGGTCTCCCATGGCAGCGGGGGCTGACCGCATGACAGCGGGCCCTCCGCACGGTAGGGGGGGGTCTCCCAAGGTAGCGGGGGTTGCTTCACAGCAGCGGGGGGGGATTCGCCTCATGGCAGGGAGGCATGGACGGAAATTGAGTCGAGGCAGGCATGTGAATGAAGGCAGGGAGGCAGGCATGGAAATGGAGACAGGGAGGCAGGCATGGGACTGGAGGCAGGGAGGCAGGCATGGGACTGGAGGCAGGGAGGGAAATGGAGGCAGGGATGGGAATGGAGGCAGGGAGGCAGGCATGGGACTGGAGGCAGGGATGGGAATGGAGGTATCAGGCAGGGATGGGAATGGAGGCAGGGATGGGAATGGAGGGAGGTATCAGGCAGGGATGGGAATGGAGGCAGGGATGGGAATGGAGGTATGAGGCAGGGATGGGAATAGAGGGAGGTATCAGGCAGGGATGGGAATGGAGGCAGGGATGGGAATGGAGGTATGAGGCAGGGATGGGAATGGAGGTATGAGGCAGGGATGGGAATGGAGGTATGAGGCAGGGATGGGAATGGAGGCAGGGATGGGAATGGAGGTATGAGGCAGGGATGGGAATGGAGGGAGGTATGAGGCAGGGATGGGAATGGAGGCAGGGATGGGAATGGAGGGAGGTATCAGGCAGGGATGGGAATGGAGGCAGGGATGGGAATGGAGGTATGAGGCAGGGATGGGAATAGAGGGAGGTATCAGGCAGGGATGGGAATGGAGGCAGGGATGGGAATGGAGGTATGAGGCAGGGATGGGAATGGAGGGAGGTATGAGGCAGGGATGGGAATGGAGGCAGGGATGGGAATGGAGGTATGAGGCAGGGATGGGAATGGAGGGAGGTATGAGGCAGGGATGGGAATGGAGGCAGGGATGGGAAGGGAGGCATGAGGCTTACTTACCTTCTTGCTCTTTGCAGCACGATCCAAAGGGAGGGGCCACGTCACAGCGCGGGCTCACATAGAGCCTGGCTGCCTGCCAAAAAAATCCTGGCAGCATGCCAGCAAGTATCATCTAATCAGGAAGGGGTTTTTTTTTTTTTTGGTTTGTTTTAGCGCGAGCAGGGGAATTAATTAAAAACAGCGTGGCTGCTTGGCATGTCGCCAGCCGACAATATCCTATCGCTCCTGGCGAGCGGGCGACCACTGTCGAGCACTGTATACATATATATATATATACTAGCTGAGAGACCCGGCGTTGCCCGGGATGTAAATGCGTAATAGGTAGTATTATTTATAAATCGTGGAACAATAGGTGACTATTTGTTGTAAAGGTTGGATAATAATATTGAAAAGAAAGATGGAATAAAATGTAATATGATGTTATTTAAAAATGGTTTATTGTAAACACACCACAGTACAATGTATATTTTGGTGACATAACAGATGTAAAAATGTGAGGCGTGTGTCCTGCTAGGGTGTGAGGCGGCGGGTGGCACATGGGTTGTGAATGCTGTCTGTGAGTGGGGTTTCTGCTAGGGTGTGAGGCGGTGGGTCAGTGATGTCGGTACGTAGGGGCGGGAGGCAGCAGGTGTGAGTGGCGGCAGGTATGTGTCGAGTGTGGCAGGTGTCTGTTGAGTGCGTGCAGCGGCTGTGAGGCGGTGGGTGAAAGGCAGAGGCGGCCGGAGTAAGGGCGGGTGAAAGGCAGAGGCGGGGTGGGGAGGCGGGAAGGTGGGCAGGAAGGCGAAGGGTGGTGGGAAGGGGAGGAGGGGGTGGTGGAGGGGGGCAAGGGGTGGAGGAGGGGGTTGGGTTGGAGGGGGGAAGGGGTGGAAGTATGGGAGGGGGGAAGGGGGTGAGAGGGTGGAAGGGGTGGGAGGGGGGAAGGGGGGTGGAGGGGAAAGGGGAGCGGAGGGGGGAAAGGGGAGTGGAGGGGGGAAAGGGGAGCGGAGGGGGGGAAAGGGGAGTGGAGGGGGGGGAAAGGGGAGTGGAGGGGGGGAAAGGGGAGTGGAGGGGGGGTAAAGGGGAGTGGAGGGGGGGAAAGGGGAGCGGAGGGGGGGGAAAGGGGAGCGGAGGGGGGGAAAGGGGAGCGGAGGGGGGGAAAGGGGAGCAGAGAGGGAGAAAGGGGAGCGGAGGGGGGGGGGAAAGGGGAGTGGAAGGGGGGGAAAGGGGAGCAGAGGGGGGGGGGGAAAGGGGAGCAGAGGGGGGGAAAGGGGAGTGGAGGGGGGGAAAGGGGAGCAGAGAGGGAGAAAGGGGAGCGGAGGGGGGGGGAAAGGGGAGCGGAAGGGGGGAAAGGGGAGCGGAGGGGGGGGGAAAGGGGAGCGGAGGGGTGGGAAAGGGGAGCGGAGGGGGGGGGAAGTCGAGCGGAGGGGGGGGAAAGGGGAGCGGAGGGGGGAGGGAAAGGGGAGCGGAGGGGGGGGGAAAGGGGAGCAGAGGGGGGGGGAAAGGGGAGCAGAGGGGGGGGAAGGGGAGCGGAGGGGGGGGGAAAGTGGAGCGGAGGGGGAGGGAAAGGGGAGAGGAGGGGGGGGGGAAGGGGAGCGGAGGGGGGGGGAAGGGGAGCGGAGGGGGGAAAGGGGAGCAGAGGGGTGGGGAAAGGGGAGCAGAGGGGGGGGGAAAGGGGAGTGGATGGGGGGGAAGGGGAGCGGAGGGGGGGCGGAAAGGGGAGCGGAGGGGGGAGGAAAGGGGAGCGGAGGGGGGGGAAAGGGGAGCGGAGGGGGGGAAGGGGAGCGGAGGGGGGGGGAAAGGGGAGCGGAGGGGGGGGGAAAGGGGAGCGGAGGGGGGGGGAAAGGGGAGCAGAGGGGGGGAAGGTGAGCGGAGGGGGGGGGAAAGGGGAGCGGAGGGGGGGGGGGGAAAGGGGAGCGGCGGGGGGGGAAAGGGGAGCGGAGAGGGGGGGAAAGGTGAGCGGAGGGGGGGGAAGGTGAGCGGAGGGGGGGATGATGAGCGGAGGGTGGGGAAAGGGGAGCGGAGGGGGGAAGGGGAGCGGAGGGGGGGGGGAAAGGGGAGCAGAGGGGGGGAAAGGGGAGCGGAGAGGGGGGAAAGGTGATCGGAGGGGGGGGTGAAGTTGAGCGGAGGGGGGATGGTGAGCGGAGGGGGGGGAAAGGTGAGCGGAGGGGGGAAGGGGAGCGGAGGGGGGGGGGAAAGGGGAGCGGAGGGGGGGAAAGGGGAGCGGATGGGAGAAAGGGGAGCGGAGGGGGGGAAAGGTGCAGAGGGGGGGGGAAGGGAAGCGGAGGGGGGGGAAAAGGGGAGCGGAGGGGGGAAAGGGGAGCGGAGGGGGGGGAAAGGGGAGCGGAGGGGGGGAAGGGGAGCGGAGGGGGGGGAAAGGGGAGCAGAGGGGGGGGGAAAGGGGAGCGGAGGGGGGGGGGGAAAGGGGAGCGGAGGGGGGGGAAAAGGGGAGTGGATGGGGTGGGGTGGGGAGCAGAGGGGGGGGAAAGGGGAGCAGAGAGGGGGGAAGGGGAGCGGAGTGGGGGGTAAAGGTGAGCGGAGGGGGGGGAAGGTGAGCGGAGGGGGGGAAGGTGAGCGGAGGGGGGGAAAAGGTGAGCGGAGGGGGGAAGGGGAGCGGAGGGGGGGAAAGGGGAGCGGAGGGGGGGGAAAGGGGAGCGGGGGGAAAGGGGGGCGGAGGGGGGGGAAAGGGGAGCGGATGGGGGAAAGGGGAGCGGAGGGGGGGGAACGGAGCAGAGGGGGGGAAGGGGAGCGGAGGGGGGGGAAAGGGAAGCGAGGGGGGGGAAAGGGGAGCAGAGAGGGGGGAAAGGGAAGCGAGGGGGGGGAAAAGGGGAGCAGAGAGGGGGGAAAGGTGAGCGGAGGGGGGGGGGAAGGGGAGCGGAGGGGGGGGGAAAGGGGAGTGGAGGGGGGGAAAGGGGAGCGGAGGGGGGGGAAAAGGGAGCGGAGGGGGGGGAAAGGGGAGCAGAGGGGGGGGAAAGGGGAGCGGAGGGGGGGAAAAGGGGAGCGGAGGGGGGGGTAAAAGGGGAGCGGAGGGGGGGAAAAGGGGAGCGGAAGGGGGGAGCGAAGGGGGGGGAAAGGGGAGTGGAGGGGGGGAAAGGGGAGCGGAGGGGGGGGGAAAGGGGAGCGGGGGGGAAAGGGGAGTGGGGGGGGAAAGGGGAGTGGGGGGGGAAAGGGGAGTGGGGGGGGGAAAGGGGAGTGTGGGAAAGGGGAGTGGGGGAAAGGGGGAAAAGGGGAGTGGGGGTTGGAAAGGGGAGTGGGGGTGGGAAAGGGGAGTGGGGGTGGGAAAGGAGGGAAAGGGGAGTGGGGGTGGGAAAGGGGGGAAAGGGGAGTGGGGGAGGGGGAAAGGGGAGTGGGCGTCCGTCCCCCCGCTGGCCGCTCCCCCGCTGGCTGCTCCCCCTTCTTGTTTCCCTGTGATTCGGGGCTCGCTCCCCCGTTCCCCGTGACTCGGGGCTCGCCCCTCCATACCCCGTGACTTGGGGCTGGCCCCCCCCCGCTCCCTGTGACTCAGGGCTTGCCCCCCCGCTCCCCGTGACTCGGGGCTTGCCCCCCCGCTCCCTGTGACTCGGGGCTTGCCCCCCCCCATTCCCCGTGACTCGGGGCTCACCCCCCCCCCGCTCCCCGTGACTCGGGGCTTGCCCCCCCCCCCCCCCCGCTCCCCGTGACTCGGGGCTCGCCCCCCCGCTTCCCGTGACTCGGGGCTCACCCCCCCCGCTTCCCGTGACTCGGGGATTGCCCCCCGCTCCCCGTGACTCGGGTCTCGCCCCCCTCCCATTCCCCGTGACTTGGGGCTCGCTTGGTCCCCCGATGTGCTACCCGGGTGCCGGTGGCGCATGCAGGCGTCGGCAGGAAGTGCCCTGTGTGTGGGCCTGTGTGGGCCTGGGTCCTGAGGCGTGTGCATGTGTGGGCCTGTGTGCGTGGGTCCTGTGTGCGTGGGGCCTGTGTGTGGGCCTGTGTGGGGCCTGTGCGTGCCTGAAATAGGTGAGTTACTTGGACATAAGTTGAGGCGGGACGCGCAGTGGTGTGACTTACCTGGGCGGGAGGGGGGGAGGGGGGTGGTGTGTGTGTGTGTGTGTGTGTGTGTCTCTCTCTCCTTTGGCCCATCACTCCGCCTCAGCCCAATGAGAGGTGTGCTGAGGCGAGCGGGCCAAGGGAGCCATCTCATTGGCCTGAGGCGGAGTGACGGGCCAAAGCTACAATGCAATTGCCGCTAGGGACAGAGGACAGGCATACAGGCATACAGGCATACAGGCATACAGTGCTTTCAGAAATATATAGTAGAATATATATATATATATATATATATATATATATATATATATATATATATATATACATACATATATATATATTAAAAACAGAAATACAATAAGCGCAACCACACTGAAATTAAAAAATGGAATATTTACCACATATCATGGAGGGTATATACCCTTACAGTCTAACTATCCCTGACTCTATATGCAGGCAAAAGGTCTACCGCTCCACGGGCTGGTAACGAAATGTGCACAAAGAATGACCTAGGCGCAAATGGAGACAAGAAAAGACAGAAAAAACATAGGGTAGTATGTTCAGACTCAATAAACCGCCTGAAGGTATTGTATGCACTTACAGTATAAATGATAAAGTCAAGCCTTGCATCCACTCTGGGATCTGGAACAATTATGCGATGGATCTGGAACAGCTGGGCGTCCACAGCAGTAATGATCTCCAGCACAGATTACCATACAGGAAGAGAGGTAAAGTGCAAATAGTATAACACAATTTATTAAAATTCTTGATAAAAATTTTGATAAGTAAAACACTCACATTCTGTGAGATAACATAAAACTTTGGAGAATTCTGAGCTTCTCACACTCAATAGAAATAGGGTATTTAGCCCTTAGCAGATTTCTTCAGCAGTCCTTGGTATATGGGTTATTGACCACAAGTGAAATACTCCTGTTTAAATGCAGCAAACACATTAGGTGTCTCTACTGCTCCACACAGTCTCTGAATGAGTGTATTACTCAGTTTTTCACAACCTAATAGGTCTATTCCGCCGCTCCTAATATATATATAGTACTCACGGTACTTTCTTATAGGTGCAGTCCACAGTGGCACTCCGTGTGTTGTGTTATCTTCCCACGAAGAGTCCTCTCTCTTCCTGTGGTTACCCGCGGCTCCAGGGGACGTTCCGTACCACGTGATGGCGCGGTGACGTCACTCACTCTTGCGAGACTTCGTCCGGTCTACTGTGAGAGTAGGGCCTCGATCCTCTGCACTGCCGTTCTCCCTGCAGGCAAATAGTGGGACAGGCGGCCACCGGCACCTCCTTGCTGCTGTCTGCTTCTTCTGATGAGTCTGCTTAGTTCAATGTACACCACGCCCTACGCGTTTCTCCGTTAGGCTTCGTCAGGGGCTGATTCTGCTCTCTCTCCCTTATCTGGGGTTATATACCCTCCTCCATCATGCATAAATTAATTGATCAAGCAATAAAACAATTATACAAAATACATTAGCCTCATGGTTATAATTTGTACTCAATGTGCCCTGTCATTGTGCTATTTATTTATACAGTTATACATATAGAATAATCATTTAGAGTGATGTGATAATAGATATTCTCATTGTAACAAAGATAATTAAGGAACTATACTGACTTCTCTAATCTAGAAAGGAATTGTTATACCAGATACAGTGGACAGGTGATTTAACTAACCTTAACAGTTAACAACTTCTACAAAGCAATATGCGAGTTCTAAACATTTTGTATATTATCTATACTCACAATTACTATTTTTATAGATACCCCTACATATAATACTGGATGGCCTATCGGGGAAATATAATGAAATAACCGTTATTAACCTTAGTACTATAGAGGTTTTTAAATGGCTACATGTTACTTAGCCCGATGAAATTGTGGGGGTAAATACTTAGAAATTGCGGGGTTATATATATTTGTTAACACTTTACAAATATTATGCCAGGAATCCGATTTAACTAAACAAAAATAGAATTGTAAATAGTACAATAACATTCATATTATTAACCCCTTATTCCTACGATTGATTATTGAATCTTGTGTTCCCACACATAAATTATATCACATATGTATGGCTCAATATTCTAAGTTGTGTTTGTTCTACATACAGCTGGTGGGTTTAGGACTAGAGAATTTAATTTTCTTCAAACAACCAGACTAACGTAATTTTACATAACATGGGATAGATAGCTAAATGTAAGCTCTTATTCTAAGTCAAGTAACTACCCCACATAGCTAATTGCTATATATTAGAGAATAGTGTTCTGTTTGGACAACAAAGCTAATTTGCTGTTCTCATAGGGACCATTTTGAGGCAGGCTTTTGTGAATAGAATGACACTTATTTGTAGTACTACATGTTTCTCATAATGTGCATGACTAATATTAGTACAGGACAATCTTAAACAGTGGTTCAGAACAGAACATTACAGAAAGTTATTCAAACATAAGAAATTCATTATTCACACTTTGGAAATTTGTCGTATACTTCAAATTCTCTCATACGCTATTGCAGAAAAATATGTATTTGTTTGTTTTAGGAAGGGCCATTTCATATCACGTAAAAAGGTACCCCAAATAACAATTTACTTATAATGTGATCCTATAATATTCATCAGTCACATATTAACACAGATAATGTAATTTATAACCATACATATCATAGATGGACCCTAATCCCTCAAGAAAGATCCCAAATCTATATCGATGTTAAGACCAAGTGGGGCTAATGTTTTGAGGGCATAAATCCAGTATGTCTCCTGTCTAGATATTTTTATTACTGGATTCCCTCCTCTCCAACTTGGTCTAACTTTCTCGATTCCCACAAATTTTAAGCCTTTGGGGTCTTGGCCATGAAATTCTTTAAAATGTTTGGATACACTGTGCTGTAATAGGCCCTTCTCAATATTCCTTACATGTTCTGCAATGCGTATTGTGAGTTTCCTGGTTGTCCTCCCAATGTATTGTTTATTGCAAGGACATTGCAACAAATATACCACATTACTTGTATTACAATCAATCATGTCCTTTATATCATAATTGATTTGTGAAGCTTCTGATCTTATTGTTTTGAAGCTTTTTTGGGAGTTAGGATGTAATTTACAACCTTTACATGATTGACACATAAAGAACCCAGTTGTGATCGTTACAGGTCTTTGGTTTTCTTTTTTTAAACAGCTTGGGGCTAACTTTTGTTTTAAATTAGTGGCCTTTGTAAAGATAATTTCAGAGGAGGAGGAGGTGTTAAAACCACCAAAAAAACCAGCACCATAGATACACATAATTTAGGGATTTTTAATCTAAGTAACGCAGTATTGACTTCTGACCAGACTCGTGTATTAAGTGTAGCCAGGTCTCCCAGCAGTATCAGCACCCGCCTCACCTTCCCAGAGATCGCGGGTGCCGCCGAGTCCAATGGCGGCCCCATCGGGCGATACGGGAGGTGAGGGCGGTCAGGTCCCGGCTCGGGGGTTGCTGGGGACGCGTGCGGCCGGTTGCCAGGGCCGCACGCGCATCACGGGAATCCCGGCACTCTCGGAGCCGGGCGGTTAGGGCGCCACCATTGCGCGTTAGTTCGTGCAGGCGTAGTGGTCGCGCGAGTGTAGGGCTGGAGCGGGGAGTAGCGCGTTGCCCCTTAGTGCATGCCGGTTGCCGGGGACGCGATCGGGCCGTCGCTAGGGCCGCGATCGCGTTGCTACGGGCCCGGCGGCTGGCGAGAGGTAGCGCGAGGGAGTCAAGACAGCCCCCTATAGTTCGCGCATGCGCAGGGAAGAGGCAGAAAAGCCCGCGAAGCCAGAGCCTATTAGGGAGGGCCCTAGAGAGGGACTACAGGCCCCATGAGCCTCTGTATGCCCCATGTGACACCAGGGAGCCAATAGGGCTTAGGAAGGCCAGGCAGGCAAAGAGATACATTTCGCGCGCTGAGCCCACGTTAGGCAGTCAGAGACCGGAGCAGCCCAGGGAAGGAGGTAGGGTACAGGAGTCAGGGACTCCCTGTACTAGGCCAGCACCCCCAGGGCCCGAGATATCTCAGCTCCCCAGTAAAGTGAGTGTTGCCAGGGATTGCCCTCAGGTTAGGGACCCTGCCACTTACATTAGTGGGAGCTGGGAAAGGAAGGTTACAGAGAGTTGGAGTCAGGGAGCTGTAGGGAAGGAAGGGTGCGGGGAGCGAGTGCAGCTCCTGCCCCATATAGGTACCTACACCCCAGGTAGGCCCAACTCCCCACTAGTTTAGTGGGTAAATGCTTAGGGAGGCCCAAGATAGGGACGCTGCCCTTAGTGTAGAGTGCTGCCTTGTCAGAGTCACGGCTGTTAGTGCTGTGAGGTCTGACAGACAGGCACCTTGTTGCGCAGCACGTTGGCTGCAGCCTCCAGTGAGCTACAGCTTGCTGCTGTAGGCGCTGGGACTAGTTAGAAAGTAGTGAGGCTGAAGGGACTTGGGTAGTTAGGGGAGTGGGACAGGTCATTACCCCCTACCGGCCATAGGAGTTCCCCAAGCCACCGCAGGTTGCTGTACTACAGGGACAGGCCCTAGGTTAGGGTTCCGGTCAGGTTAGTACCACTTATATAGATAGGGACACAGCGGCTGCTGCTGTTCCTGTGGGAGCGGTTGGACCCACGTTGGGGTTCATAGAGACTTTCGTACGAATAGGATCGCCCCTGGCGGTCTGCACGTGCAAGGAGTTCGGTTGGAGGATTAGACGGATTCATCACACGTCTGACCCTTTGAGAAGATTGTTGCTGACCCGAGCACCGGAGTGCTCGGCAGGTATTATACCATCATATGTGCACCAACAGGCCTAGAGGTTCTTAGTGACTGCGCAGTCACCCATTGACTATCTCTGTAGGAGTACGGGACATTGGGTGGGGTTCTTGGGACACTGGGTGGCATCACCTAGTGTTGGGGAATCGTCCTGCGACACGTCACTGTTAGTGTCTCCTCGTGAGAGGGACACAGGTTATGGTTGATGTGATGATATTCTCCCGGCATGTTAGTAAAGCCATTAGTTATTATACCCACTGTGTGTGTGATTATTTGTGATTGTCCTGCGAGGAACAACTTCCCCTCTGGTGGGAGCCATCGCAGGTGGAGGCGCTGCATCGTTGTAAGTGAGTACCCTAGTATAATTGCCCCAGGTTCCCCGTGGCGGAAGCTCAGCCCTCCTGTGAGCCAACAGGTAACGCACCACACCTGAGTAACCTTGTATGTTCCTGCACCCACACAGTGTAATCTGCGATTGGGGGGGGAATACCCATTACATTTGGAGGCGCTGCTGAGATCAGACCTGGGGTGCCCTATCCTATTTTTCCAAATTGTCCAATTCCTATCTTTTTATCATGGTTGTAAAGTCCGGACACGAGGTCCACGACTGGGCCCTGAAGTTGGGAGTGCCGCCGACCCATGCGCTGGCGGTGTGCCACGTCCCTGTAGATATTCCCTCATCAGAGATACGAGCGGCATTGCGGCAAAACCCTCATCTCCGGAGGACTGCCTCCATAGCCGTGGTAGATTTACACTTGGAGGACAAGAAGTATTGTTCCGTGCTAGTGAGTTTCGGGCAAGATATAACTGAAGGCCTGGGTCCGTCCAGCTTGTGGTTGGAAGATTCGGTCGGTTCAGACTGTCCTGTAGTGTACCCGGAGCTGCCAAAACAGGAGAGCGCACGTGTTGCTGACTGCACGCCGGCACAGGAAAGTATTGCAACAATCTGTACGGGACTGGCGGGAAACCCTAAGCCCCGCCCCTGCAATGCGAGTGAGTCAGTGCAGAGCCAGACCCACTCCCTTGTAGAAAGTGCCCGGTTGTTGAAGCCTATTGTGCCCCAGTTTGCAGAACCAGCAGAGGACATGGGACAATTGATGAAGCGGTACTACAGTCTTCGTCAGAAAGACGGTGATGCGGAACCGGATTATCCTCCCTCTGAGGATGAGATGATGAATGAGGAAGAGAAAGACTGTCGGGACATACACCCCAATGTGTATGTGGCCTGGCGCGCGTCCGGAGTAGATTCTCTTGTCTTCATGTGCTCCTGCCTGCAAGAAGCCCACGCTCAGGGAGCCGACGTGGCTCGGGGACCCCTCGACTTCAGGACCATCGAGGTGGAAGGAGAAATGGGCATACAGTGTTTTAGCCCCACGTGCGGCTGTTCTAGAGAGACATTGACATGGTGGTCCCGCTGTGACTGCTGCGGTCGGTGGCTATTGAAGCCTATTGTACCCCAGCCTGCCAAACCAACCGAGAACAAGGAGCCGGGCAGTATAGCTAACCCATCTACCCCTCTCATAGACATTTCGGAGGGCCAGTGCGCCCCAGTGAACATTTTAGACCCGGTTCCAGAGCAGGACCCACGGGACCCAGGTCAGCCAGTTACGGAGCCGAGCAACACGTTGGCGGAGGATCCGATCGTGATGTTGCCAGCGGACAAGGTTGAAGTCCCATCGGTGGCGATGCGCCTACCGGCGAACCACCCCAGCAGTGAAACGGAGGAATCACAGGGTAAGGTGTATATACCCCCACCTTCTTCTAGTGAATCCAGCGACCCGTCACTAGTGGTGATGCGCCTGCCGGCGGACCACTTTAGTGACACCAATGAACACACTATCTCGGCGAATGCAGAGCCTGCTGTGGGCCCGTTTGCCCTAGAGGAAGTGTGTCCCGATGTTGCGGACCCTGCTGTGGGCCCGTGTGCCCTACCATGGTCAGTCCGACCTACTACAGAGGTACCATCGGTCCTAGGCTTTGGGGCCAGTACCTACAGACGACAAGGGTGAGTCGACTGCCCCCGGGGTGTTGGGGGTGAGCCCGTGTGCTCCAACGCAAGTGGTCCCAGGACTGGGATCCAACGCTCCCGAAGTTCAAGCCAGTAAGTGGACTGCCCCAGAAGTGCCGGGGGCAGGTCCTGAGATAGCCAAGGTGGGAACTGGCAGCGTCCCCGAGGACCTGTTGGCCACCGTGAATCACCGCAGTGGTAAGGTAGCTACCCTTTACCCCCTGTCAGGTGAAACAGAGACTGTGAGAAAAGAGACGTTGTTCATTTCTAGCTTCCCAGTGGAAGCCTTGCCAGTCGGTAGGGACCAGGACTGTGTAGCGAAGGAGTTAGTGAAAATTTTCTCCTTAGAGTCCAAAAAGGAGCGCTCCATTCACCACGTAGTGGACCGCGGAAAAGGTCCTGGCCTCCTGGTCTACCGCGTACCTGCCGCGGATGGCCGGGTAAAGGCCTGGTTAAAGGACACTGTGCTATTCCTTCCACCAGGGGGAGGAAGTAGCGAGGAACCGGTAACTGGCACCCCAGAAGGTGCTCTTCAAGAGAATTTTCTGCGGGAGGCTCACGGACGCAAAAGTGAGGTACCCCCATATGATCAGTTAGGGGCACTCCACATATGGTCTCAGCTAGTCTCGGGTATAGTGTGGGATGTACCATGTAATCTGAGGTGTAAAGTCGACCTGCTAAGTGTACCAATTATGACATGCAATTTTTTATTGTGTAACCTTATGTCAGGGTATGGCGTTCTCCAAGCGAGGACGTTGGATTTTTCACCAGGGGGAGTGTGTAGCCAGGTCTCCCAGCAGTATCAGCACCCGCCTCACCTTCCCAGAGATCGCGGGTGCCGCCGAGTCCAATGGCGGCCCCATCGGGCGATACGGGAGGTGAGGGCGGTCAGGTCCCGGCTCGGGGGTTGCTGGGGACGCGTGCGGCCGGTTGCCAGGGCCGCACGCGCATCACGGGAATCCCGGCACTCTCGGAGCCGGGCGGTTAGGGCGCCACCATTGCGCGTTAGTTCGCGCAGGCGTAGTGGTCGCGCGAGTGTAGGGCTGGAGCGGGGAGTAGCGCGTTGCCCCTTAGTGCATGCCGGTTGCCGGGGACACGATCGGGCCGTCGCTAGGGCCGCGATCGCGTTGCTACGGGCCCGGCGGCTGGCGAGAGGTAGCGCGAGGGAGTCAAGACAGCCCCCTATAGTTCGCGCATGCGCAGGGAAGAGGCAGAAAAGCCCGCGAAGCCAGAGCCTATTAGGGAGGGCCCTAGAGAGGGACTACAGGCCCCATGAGCCTCTGTATGCCCCATGTGACACCAGGGAGCCAATAGGGCTTAGGAAGGCCAGGCAGGCAAAGAGATACATTTCGCGTGCTGAGCCCACGTTAGGCAGTCAGAGACCGGAGCAGCCCAGGGAAGGAGGTAGGGTACAGGAGTCAGGGACTCCCTGTACTAGGCCAGCACCCCCAGGGCCCGAGATATCTCAGCTCCCCAGTAAAGTGAGTGTTGCCAGGTATTGCCCTCAGGTTAGGGACCCTGCCACTTACATTAGTGGGAGCTGGGAAAGGAAGGTTACAGAGAGTTGGAGTCAGGGAGCTGTAGGGAAGGAAGGGTGCGGGGAGCGAGTGCAGCTCCTGCCCCATATAGGTACCTACACCCCAGGTAGGCCCAACTCCCCACTAGTTTAGTGGGTAAATGCTTAGGGAGGCCCAAGATAGGGACGCTGCCCTTAGTGTAGAGTGCTGCCTTGTCAGAGTCACGGCTGTTAGTGCTGTGAGGTCTGACAGACAGGCACCTTGTTGCGCAGCACGTTGGCTGCAGCCTCCAGTGAGCTACAGCTTGCTGCTGTAGGCGCTGGGACTAGTTAGAAAGTAGTGAGGCTGAAGGGACTTGGGTAGTTAGGGGAGTGGGACAGGTCATTACCCCCTACCGGCCATAGGAGTTCCCCAAGCCACCGCAGGTTGCTGTACTACAGGGACAGGCCCTAGGTTAGGGTTCCGGTCAGGTTAGTACCACTTATATAGATAGGGACACAGCGGCTGCTGCTGTTCCTGTGGGAGCGGTTGGACCCACGTTGGGGTTCATAGAGACTTTCGTACGAATAGGATCGCCCCTGGCGGTCTGCACGTGCAAGGAGTTCGGTTGGAGGATCAGACGGATTCATCACACGTCTCACCCTTTGAGAAGATTGTTGCTGACCCGAGCACCGGAGTGCTCGGCAGGTATTATACCATCATATGTGCACCAACAGGCCTAGAGGTTCTTAGTGACTGCGCAGTCACCCATTGACTATCTCTGTAGGAGTACGGGACATTGGGTGGGGTTCTTGGGACACTGGGTGGCATCACCTAGTGTTGGGGAATCGTCCTGCGACACGTCACTGTTAGTGTCTCCTCGTGAGAGGGACACAGGTTATGGTTGATGTGATGATATTCTCCCGGCATGTTAGTAAAGCCATTAGTTATTATACCCACTGTGTGTGTGATTATTTGTGATTGTCCTGCGAGGAACAACTTCCCCTCTGGTGGGAGCCATCGCAGGTGGAGGCGCTGCATCGTTGTAAGTGAGTACCCTAGTATAATTGCCCCAGGTTCCCCGTGGCGGAAGCTCAGCCCTCCTGTGAGCCAACAGGTAACGCACCACACCTGAGTAACCTTGTATGTTCCTGCACCCACACAGTGTAATCTGCGATTGGGGGGGGGAATACCCGTTACATAAGCAAAGGGTTAACTTTCGCTCCTAGTAGTAGAATTAATCCCTTCAATACATATATTGATATTAGTAAGTTTGCAAGGAATCTAACTTTAAAAAAGTACTTCATGAAACAAAATGTTACACAAGAAGTTACAAATGAGGGTGTCACAACATGTGAAAGATTTAGACATACTACATGTAAGAAGAAATCATTGTTCTACCCAAGTTATTTAAGGGGAGGACATATTGACACCTTCAGTAAATTAGTTCAGGAGGATGTAGAAAAATTGGCCAATAAAAAGAATCAAGGGCCCAGGAAGAATATGACAAAAAAGGAACTTGAAGCAGTGCAAGAACTAATGGGGAGGGACGACATTGTAATCAAGTCAGCAGACAAAGGTGGAGGGGTGGTGATCCTTAACAGACATGATTATGATTTGGAGTCATTTAGATTGTTGGAAGACACTGTAACATACAAACCATTACTAAATAATCCCACTGAGAAATTCCAAATGGAATTATTGGAATTGCTCAACAGGGGCCTTAAAGATGGCATATTAAACAAGGCAGAGTGGGAATTTCTATATACTGAATCACCAAGAATACCCATTTTCTACTATCTGCCGAAACTGCATAAGGATCCTACCCACCCACCCGGTCGCCCCATTGTGTCCGGTATCAAAGCCCTTACTTCAAATCTTTCGAGCTATATAGATCAGTTCCTGAAAGAACCAGTGGGAAAACTTAGATCATACCTAAAGGACACAATTCAGGTGCTAAATATTCTGAGGGAGATTGAATGGAAAGACAGCTACACACTTGTTACATGCGATGTGTGTTCTCTCTATACAGTGATCGATCACACACAGGGGTGTGCAGCTGTCCAAGAGATTCTGACTAATGACAATAACTTAGAATCAGACCAAATAGAATTTATTGTCGACTGTATCAAACATATCCTGGGCCACAATTATTTTTGGTACAATGAAAAATTCTTCCTACAAGTGAGGGGTACGGCTATGGGTACCAGGTTTGCCCCAAATTACACCAATATTTTTATGGGTAAGTGGGAGGACGAATCCATCTGGTCCAACCACGAATTTGGGGCAAACCTGGTATCATGGCATCGCTACATAGATGATATCCTCCTGATTTGGGATGGAAGTATGGAGAAGTTAGACACATTCCTCGCAGGATTAAATGATAATCCATATAATTTGAAGTTCACTACAAAGCACAGTAGGAGCCAGATTGAGTTTTTAGACTTACTCATACATATTGAGGATGGCCAGATTGAGACAAAAACCTTTATAAAAAGTGTGGACACCAACAATTTTTTACTAGGTGATAGTGGACACTCTGAGAAAAGGATTAATAATATCCCACTGGGACAGATGCAAAGAATCAAACGCAACTGTACCCAGAAACATGTTTTTGATGAACAAGCCAAAGAGCTAATGACAAAATTTGTAGATAGAAATTACAATAAAGAAATAGTGGAAGATGCTTATAGAAAGGTATCTCTAATGAACAGGACAGAGTTAATCAAATACAAAACTAAGGACATTAGACAGAGAGAGGAGGGTAAAATATCAGTCCCCTTTGTTACTAAGTACAGTAGTGCAGCTAGAGATATTAGGAAAGTTATCCATAAACATTGGGGAATCTTACATAAGGACCCAATGTTACAACAAATACTGCCAAAAAGACCTGAAATTATCTTTACAAAGGCCACTAATTTAAAACAAAAGTTAGCCCCAAGCTGTTTAAAAAAAGAAAACCAAAGACCTGTAACAATCACAACTGGGTTCTTTATGTGTCAATCATGTAAAGGTTGTAAATTACATCCTAACTCCCAAAAAAGCTTCAAAACAATAAGATCAGAAGCTTCACAAATCAATTATGATATAAAGGACATGATTGATTGTAATACAAGTAATGTGGTATATTTGTTGCAATGTCCTTGCAATAAACAATACATTGGGAGGACAACCAGGAAACTCAAAATACGCATTGCAGAACATGTAAGGAATATTGAGAAGGGCCTATTACAGCACAGTGTATCCAAACATTTTAAAGAATTTCATGGCCAAGACCCCAAAGGCTTAAAATTTGTGGGAATCGAGAAAGTTAGACCAAGTTGGAGAGGAGGGAATCCAGTAATAAAAATATCTAGACAGGAGACATACTGGATTTATGCCCTCAAAACATTAGCCCCACTTGGTCTTAACATCGATATAGATTTGGGATCTTTCTTGATGGATTAGGGTCCATCTATGATATGTATGGTTATAAATTACATTATCTGTGTTAATATGTGACTGATGAATATTATAGGATCACATTATAAGTAAATTGTTATTTGGGGTACCTTTTTACGCGATATGAAATGGCCCTTCCTAAAACAAACAAATACATATTTTTCTGCAATAGCGTATGAGAGAATTTGAAGTATACGACAAATTTCCAAAGTGTGAATAATGAATTTCTTATGTTTGAATAACTTTCTGTAATGTTCTGTTCTGAACCACTGTTTAAGATTGTCCTGTACTAATATTAGTCATGCACATTATGAGAAACATGTAGTACTACAAATAAGTGTCATTCTATTCACAAAAGCCTGCCTCAAAATGGTCCCTATGAGAACAGCAAATTAGCTTTGTTGTCCAAACAGAACACTATTCTCTAATATATAGCAATTAGCTATGTGGGGTAGTTACTTGACTTAGAATAAGAGCTTACATTTAGCTATCTATCCCATGTTATGTAAAAATCTGGTTGTTTGAAGAAAATTAAATTCTCTAGTCCTAAACCCACCAGCTGTATGTAGAACAAACACAACTTAGAATATTGAGCCATACATATGTGATATAATTTATGTGTGGGAACACAAGATTCAATAATCAATCGTAGGAATAAGGGGTTAATAATATGAATGTTATTGTACTATTTACAATTCTATTTTTGTTTAGTTAAATCGGATTCCTGGCATAATATTTGTAAAGTGTTAACAAATATATATAACCCCGCAATTTCTAAGTATTTACCCCCACAATTTCATCGGGCTAAGTAACATGTAGCCATTTAAAAACCTCTATAGTACTAAGGTTAATAACGGTTATTTCATTATATTTCCCCGATAGGCCATCCAGTATTATATGTAGGGGTATCTATAAAAATAGTAATTGTGAGTATAGATAATATACAAAATGTTTAGAACTCGCATATTGCTTTGTAGAAGTTGTTAACTGTTAAGGTTAGTTAAATCACCTGTCCACTGTATCTGGTATAACAATTCCTTTCTAGATTAGAGAAGTCAGTATAGTTCCTTAATTATCTTTGTTACAATGAGAATATCTACTGTATTATCACATCACTCTAAATGATTATTCTATATGTATAACTGTATAAATAAATAGCACAATGACAGGGCACATTGAGTACAAATTATAACCATGAGGCTAATGTATTTTGTATAATTGTTTTATTGCTTGATCAATTAATTTATGCATGATGGAGGAGGGTATATAACCCCAGATAAGGGAGAGAGAGCAGAATCAGCCCCTGACGAAGCCTAACGGAGAAACGCGTAGGGCGTGGTGTACATTGAACTAAGCAGACTCATCAGAAGAAGCAGACAGCAGCAAGGAGGTGCCGGTGGCCGCCTGTCCCACTATTTGCCTGCAGGGAGAACGGCAGTGCAGAGGATCGAGGCCCTACTCTCACAGTAGACCGGACGAAGTCTCGCAAGAGTGAGTGACGTCACCGCGCCATCACGTGGTACGGAACGTCCCCTGGAGCCGCGGGTAACCACAGGAAGAGAGAGGACTCTTCGTGGGAAGATAACACAACACACGGAGTGCCACTGTGGACTGCACCTATAAGAAAGTACCGTGAGTACTATATATATATTAGGAGCGGCGGAATAGACCTATTAGGTTGTGAAAAACTGAGTAATACACTCATTCAGAGACTGTGTGGAGCAGTAGAGACACCTAATGTGTTTGCTGCATTTAAACAGGAGTATTTCACTTGTGGTCAATAACCCATATACCAAGGACTGCTGAAGAAATCTGCTAAGGGCTAAATACCCTATTTCTATTGAGTGTGAGAAGCTCAGAATTCTCAAAAGTTTTATGTTATCTCACAGAATGTGAGTGTTTTACTTATCAAATTTTTTATCAAGAATTTTAATAAATTGTGTTATACTATTTGCACTTTACCTCTCTTCCTGTATGGTAATCTGTGCTGGAGATCATTACTGCTGTGGATGCCCAGCTGTTCCAGATCCATCGCATAATTGTTCCAGATCCCAGAGTGGATGCAAGGCTTGACTTTATCATTTATACTGTAAGTGCATACAATACCTTCTGGCGGTTTATTGAGTCTGAACATACTACCCTATGTTTTTTCTGTCTTTTCTTGTCTCCATTTGCGCCTAGGTCATTCTTTGTGCATATATATATATTAGTACAAGACATGAGTGCAAAATCAATCAAAATATGTAATTAAATAAAAGTCCCCAAATTCAACCTCTAAATTCTAACCTCACATCAAGATTTGATACATATGAAAAAATAAATAATAAAGGGCGCAAATAGGTTGACCAGTAATCAATGAATAATATAACCAATAAACGGAAGTCCAAGATGGTAACAAAGTTCCAATGTCTTGTAGTCCTAAAGAGAATGCCACAATAATGAAGTACTAAAATGCAATTTTTTATATGCAATAGAAAATTGGATACTTACAATTTAGCAGGTAAAATCAGGCAGTTCGGATATATGTTATGCCGTGATGTTACTCCAGCAGTCTCTTTAGCAAGTCAGCGATCAGAGAGTTGATGTATCATAAAAGAGCACTAGCAAGTAGCAAATATGTGCACAAAATGTTAACCCTACGTGTTTCGTTCCTAGCGTGGGAAGTTTGTCAGGGGAAATAAAAAACTAACTGTGCAAACACCTTATATACACATCTAGCAGCAACACCATTGGTTGATTGAACCAAAGACACCTGCACTGCCAGATTGATTATAATGACAAAGTTGAGATATTAGGGGGTCTGGCATAACAACATAACAGCATTTAGGATGAAGCCATTTTGTGTGAATATTTCAATCCGCCATCTTGTCTTGTCTTTGTGAGTCTTAATTTCTGTGTTTCATTTCTGTATAAACAAATGTGTGAAGCAGAGAATGGAATGTTATCGCTCTTAGCTGAATTTATTGACCCTTCCTCATCCAATCAGCTTCAAATTGAAAGTGTAAACAGGCTAAAGGTTATGAGAACCCATGAGATTAAAACTTAGATTCTTGCAGTGAAACTAGTTCTCACACAAATACCAGGTGGCAGAATAGGCACATCCCATTTAACCCCAGAATGGTTTCTAGCTGACAGGCAGTTATACAATATTATTATGTATTCCAAAATGACATCGACTTTAATATTGTTACTGTATGTATTACAAAATGAGGTAATGTCAGTGACGCGCAAGCCCCCATTGAGGGAGGACACTTTTTAGGATTTAGGGTATAAATATATGGCATACTGTACCATGTTTATTGTTTAGAGAGCTTTTGTTTTGAAGCTGTCTCCGTTGTGCACTTGACTTGAATAAATTCACGTGTTATTCTGTTTCAAAATAACATCAGACTGTGTTTTTTATTTACGCTTTTCTCAATAATGATCAATCGGTCAAACAACATGATGATCTAAACATTAGAATATATAAGTATACAAACAAAGTTATTATACACAACTGAAAAAGCCTAACAATTTTAACTAAACTTTTAATTAAAAAAAAAAAACAATTAAAATATAATAAATGTAATATAAAATACAGAGGAACAAGGTCTGAATAAAAATATAAATATATAAAAACGAATAACCACAACTAAGTGGCAGAAAATTAAACAATAGAGAACCAAAATTCCAGAGATATTATAACATTTATAACAGATAAAAATAAAGAACCAAATGGAGTAACAAAAATGAGATAAACATGATTTAATTGTTTAGAAACACAGCCAGATCTGTTTCAGCGTTTAGTCCAAAAGGGACAAGGATTTTCATTGTGTGTATCCACCTTGTTTCTTATCTAGAAATCTCATTAATGGTATCTCCTCCTCTCTAATTTGGAGAAAGCTTTTCAATTCCTATACAAATTATCCCTGTAGGATTTTGGTTGTGACATTCTTTGAAATGTTTAGAAAGGCTATGCTGTAGCAATCCCTTTTGAATGTTTTTAATATGCTCTGCAAATCTTAACAGAATCACAACTGAAAGCTTTTAATTTCATTCTCTTTAGGACTACAAGAATTGGAACTTTGGTACCATCTTGGACTTCGTCCGTTTATTGGTTATATTATTCATTAAATACTTGTCAACCTATTTGCACCCTTTATTAATTTTTTGTTTTGAAAACTGATGAAACTGGACGATCCATTGAAATGCATAGAGTACCGGAAGAAACCTCTTACCGCTGCTGTGTAGCAGTGACGATCACGGTGCTTGTGCTTCCCCGAATCAGCATCCAGGTATTCAGACAAGGAGGTGCGGAGGCCAGCCAATGGCAAGTGTTACCAGGAGGAGAGATGTGGGAAGACCTGTAGACGCAAGCATTAGGTGAAGCTGAATGCTGGCAATCCCAGATGATGTCTATTCCGTTCCTGATAACCATTGATGTGCCTGTTATTTTGTGACACCATGTGAGTGTATATATGCTTTTACTAACCTTCTTAATACATTTTATATCAGTCTATTGGGGCTTTGTTTTTTAATTCAAAAGGTTCCCACACATCCAGAGGTACCGGTCATTTGTTGCCACTGATGGAAATGCTTAACATAAAAGATAGATTGTGAGTACGCAGTCTATAGGTTACACTGAAGTTCATTGACTTTTGAGACATATTGCACTATTTTGTGTTTTTTATATTTTTATTCATACATATGTGCTCCCCACCGATTGGACAACACATTTTCTGAGGATTGGAGAAGCAATTCTGTAGAGGGTTGGAGCAGCACTTTACGTAGAATTGTATTTTTCATGTTTTCTGCACTTATTTTTGCACACTGTTTAATTTATATTATCGAATCACTACTTATTGGTTCACATTTAGTATAGTGTGCCGATTTAATAAAATTTTTTTCCACAAATACCGTGATGAGCATCAATAGCTGCTTTTCTGAGGTCCTCAAAGATTTCTTTTGATGGTGGCATGACATGTCACACACCTGAATGGTGAATACCAAATGCACGTTTCTGATTTTTATACAGGGTGGGGTCTCCCAAACTCACACCTGTTATTTAAACACCTGATTCTCATTATTCCCTTAGCTGATAAAACCATTGTTTGTAATGATTTTTTGACACTCATTTAAATGTACAGAAAATACATTAAAAAAAACTCTTATGTTTGTTTACTGTTTCAATCATTTTCCTTTTTGCTGCTTTTGTCCCCTCTCCATTATGCCCTTTAAAAATTGCTATGCAAAGCTCAGCATACATTGTCAATACCTTGGAAAAATATTATTAAGTTGATACAGTTTGCATGATTCAGAACCACCATACTCTGAAATTTGCAAAACATTGTTAATTTTGATAAATACTTAAACCCATAAATAGGTGTACTTTTGCAGATAGCACAAGTACTCTCTGCAAAAGATAGATGTGCATCTAAATAGTTATTTCTATGAGCACCTCTGTATTCAGATTTCTGACCTTCCTTATATACTTGTCAGCTAATACAGTAGGTAACTCATTTAATTTTCATGTAACAATGGCTGCTTAAAAACAATATTGCCAACCCCAAATGTATCATAAATTCTCCCTTTCAGTTCTAAGATAACACGTTTATATAATTTGTGGAAACAAAAACATTGGCTATCTTTCACTATTGTTTTCAAACATCCTCTATTTCCTTATTCATTCAATTGTATTAAACTCAGACTTTGGCAGCTTACCCTGTATTTCCTGGCTGTATCCCAACCTCTTTCCTCTCCCATCTAGTTTACACAATCAACACATTATTAACATCTAGAAATGCAAAAGCTCAAGGAGTGGTGAAAGCATTTGATTTTCTAGACCTCTTAACACTAAATATTCTTTTTCTGAAGCCAGGGTCGCGTGTGATGTGTGAATTGCCCCAGATAGCATTAACTCAGCTCCCTTTCCAAATCACTCCAAGTCCTATAATATTTCCTTCACTTTATTGGAAAAGCAGCAGTAAATACAGGTACTTGTGGCTGGTGTGTAGTAGTGATTTGTAGTTAGAAACAGGTAGAAAGAGTGGCCTTGCCATAGGAGAGTAACATAGATGGGTGCTGTACTCACTGTCTCCAGGGTGGAAAAGGAATTGAGGAGCAATGTGGGTAAAAGAAATAGTCTTGGGACAGACTATCTGTGAACAAAGACAAGGGGGAGGGCAGAATAGCCCATTCTGAGAAGAATCTCAGAGGTTGCTGTAGCAACTCACTGGTTACATGCTCAGAGGCAGAAAGGGCAACATATTGATACATCACACAGGGATCACAAACAGAAATATGATTCTTGTTCCATGACACTCCCCATCTGGTATCTGGAGATACCACTATATAACTGGAATATGTGGAACATATGTGCAATGCATGACAAAGATAACATCGTATTCACAAAACAATGCGAAAGTCCGTGTCCACACAAGGATGTGATACCGGCCGGTATCACTGGCTTCAAAGTCCCTTGGCAAAGGTTCTTTGGCAAAGGATACCAAGCGGATGCACCGTTCCAGGTTAGCTGGGTGCACCACAATGTCTTTTGCAAAAGTCTCTGGTCCTGTTTCTTCTTAGATTTGTGAGAGAACAGTCCTTTTATCTCTGTAGTTTTCTCTACAGAGGGCATCACCTTGTGGATGTGCCAGTCGTGATAGTCTGTCACTCCATCACCTGGTGTTTGACGGAAGGTAATGGCTTCTGGCTCTTTGCGAATCAGCACTCCTGGAAGACTGTCTGACAAGTCTGGCCCAGTGCGTAGGGCGTCGTTTGGAGAGGCATCCTGGTGCTGAGCATTGGAGCTGAACGTTGCCCAGATCTGACCGGGTTTCTGATGGTGGTGGACAGATGATGGAAGGTACCAACATTCTTCACCTTCCTTCAGTGAGGGTGATGGCTTTGCGTTGCCGCTAAGGAATGTCTTCAGGATGAAGGCCACAAAGTTATGTTTGGTCTCCGGTTTCCTTTGTAGGTCACAGCGGAGCAAAGTGAGCCTAGAGATGGCATATACTCTGTTGTTTGGGAGGCGTCTTTTTGGTGAACGGAATGGTAGAGGGGTCACCCAACTGCCCGATCTGTCCTTGAAGAGTTCCTTATCCATTAACTTCTGGAATTCTCCATCTTTCATCGATGGTGCTTGTTTGTTACCGTCCCTTGTTGTCTGGAACGCTGTGCACCCTAGGTCATCAGAACGTTTCTCTGGCACGAGAACGTCTCCACGGATTTTGGTGAAATGCTTTTATGTCCCTTTGTTAACTGCCATCAGGAGGTTATTTTCTCCCTGGACATAACGAAGAACAGTCTCTTTTGCCCTTGTAAATCCCTATGAAATTTATCTGCGACTGTCTCTTTTTAGACATGTGAGAGTACAGTCTTTTTGCGCCTGTGGCTTCACCTGCAGGGTGCAATCGTTTGCAGCTGTACCAGCCATGGCGGCTGGCTGCTTTGCCACTTGGAAAGGAATGGCTGTACTGCACCGACACACTTTATTCGAGCAAATACCCAGTATGTACCTGGCAGATACCTGGAATGCGCCGCTCCTCACCTCTGACAAGCCCCGTTGCGTTTGTCTTCCCAGCCTGGGTTCATGCCTGGCTGACGGGCGGCTGATCTGTTAAATTATAATGATTAGGATTTAATAGGCTGCAATGCTTCGCGTGTCTACCAGATGGCATAAATTCATGAATTGTAATGCAGTATATATATATATACTGTGCAGTATTGCAGCCAGCGGGAATAAAATGCTTCAATCCCTGCCTGGAAAATAACCCAATGCACTCGGGCAGAAAACAGTGACAAACCTCAATACACCCGGGTATACCAGAATTCGTGGGACTAGCCGAGCTCGAATAAAGTGTGTCGCCAGTGTACGTCATAGCTATGCCATTGCTTGCAGGAGGACCGTCCGATTGTTTATTGTCTTTTAGACGATCCCTTTGTCGGGCACCTTCAGGAGGTTTCTTTCTTCCTTCAGTGAAGTTGACTCATCATCCTTAGTTGTCTGGACTACTAAGCATCCTAGGCCATTGTCACATTCCCCTGATGTGAAGATGTTTTTGTTGATCTCAGGGGTATGACCTTGTCTCTTCTCCTCACTTGGCCCTCCTGTCACTAGGAGATGGCCAAGACATGGTTCGGAGAGGGATGTGTGTCCGCATTCTGTTATCACTGTTCTGCGGGCGTCAACATAATCTGGTCCGTGCCCTTTGTCGGTGCACACGTTGCCCACTGATAATGTGTATTTTATAGGGGGTACTCCATATTGATTAATAATGTCAATTTATATTGTAATAGTCACATAGCTATTCTGCTGGTCACATTTGCCCCACATATGCCCTATCTATGTTGGCTAAGGGCCTGGAATGTGGTCAGATGACAGTCCTCGAAGTCTGAACAGAAAGTCTGAACACATACGTACTTACATATATACGTTATTTCTCATTATCCTGTCTCAGTATTTCTCCGAATTCTGTAGACAAGGAGATAATGCCAGAATATTGGAAGCAACTTCTGCACGTCAGCATGTTTTGCTTGCTTGACTATATAATCTGTCTGTATAAATGAAATAAACGGGAGAAACTAAAGAGCTTGTATTCTGAACTGTTTACTTAATCCTCCGAGCGCTCGTTCTTTTCCTGATACAGCACTTTTGAGGGTTAATGGCCTCTCGAGAGGGTCTATCCGAGTGAAGGGGAAGGTCCATACTGAGTTGGAGTAAAGGACAATTTTACAAGTGGCTTTAGAAGTGGGAAAAGAAGCCATCGGTGAAGGTAAGTACAAGATGCAAGTTTATCTGTCTTATCCTTCCGGTGTCTACTTATCTAGCAACCCTATTGTAGTAATACCCCCTTACTGGAAGATTATAAATATATATGTTCATAAACATATGGGTAGTAGACTCATATAGTTAGTCAGGGGATATTCCCCGACTGGGACAAGGATTGTCATAAACATATGGGTAGTAGACTCATATAGTTAGTCAGGGATTAGAGTCCCTGACTGGGACAAAGATTGTCATAAACATATGAGTTGTAGATTCATATAGTTAGTCAGGGATTAGAGTCCCTGACTTGGACAAAGGAATAAGATATAAGTGTATATCTGAAAATACTCTAAGGTGACTGTGAAAAAGTATATATATGTCTATAAAGTGATAAGTATATATAGATTGCATAAGAACGCTGTCTTTGCTCATATATATTGTGCTGTGCTTGCTTGTTAGCTATCTGCTATAGATTTTTGCTCATACATATTTCCCCTAAGAAGAGAACCAGGGAAAACCAAGGTTATAGTCTATCGAGTTTTAAAAAAAAGAAAAAAAAGAAAAATAAATTTATTTTAGGAGATTATTTTTGTCTAAATTCAGACGGGTCTTGCCTGCTTAACCTAAATTGTGACTGTGGACAGTTCAAATAAACTGGAATAGAGTCCAGTTAATATTAAGACAACTGTATTTGGTATAGAGTCCATATACTTTTGTGCACGACTGGACTGTCATCTCTGATCTGAGAGAACGAACATTGTATGAAGCATAAGAATTGTATTTGTCACTGCTGCTATTATTTGTAATGGACCCTGGAAGTAAAGAGGTTAATAAGTATGAGACTGTAACAGGGGACTTATCCCTGTTCACAAATGTGCCTCTAATCCAGCAGTGTGGTGGTTAACTGCTGGTAGGCAATTAACTAACACCACCTGCCTGATTAGATTGCTTAGAAAAAGCCTGTCTTTTGAGATAGGAAGTGAGACTCCTTAGCTCACACCTGAGCTGAACTTTGAGCAGAGCAGAGATTCCTTAATCCACAATGGGGCTGAACCAAGGAAGGGCAGATGTCTTGAGCGACAAGCTGACCACAAGACAAAGGGGACAAGATTCTAAACTTGGAGCCTGACATTTTCTGTGCACACAAGGGTGTGGTTCCAGGAGAGCAGAGAAGCTTCCCCTTCAGCAGCCCAGCTAACAGATAAGACTTTTTCGTATTAGACTATTATCTGTCTTTGTATTGATAAATGTCTCCATGATTTGGGGCTGGTAAATAGCTTAGCTAACCAACCCAGTCAGAGAGGGCTGAGCTACATGTATAGATAGTCTCAAAAGCAGAGATAGGGTTTTTTGGATGGCTCACTATTTCGCTTATGTTGATTTTTTTTGCTGTTTAAAGCGACAGGCACAATAAAGCCTTGTTATAATTTCACCTTACAACAGTCTCCATTGTGTACCTCTACACATGTCCTCCTACATATGGTGTCAGAAATTTGGGATGAGAGGTGGCCTTTGAAGTTTAAAGGGCCGGAGATTGCCTGTGGAATTTTTTTTGTTGTGCTTTTGCCTGCATACAATCTTTGCAAACAAACCTGAGCAACAAAAACAAAGATTCACCTGCAGCAGAGATCAGAATTAAAGGGATACACACCCAGGCAGGAAACTTACACTGCACTGAAACCTACAAAACCACAGATGGACTCTTTTCCCCAATCCCAAGAGGAGAGAGACTGCTGAAGCAGCTAAACCTTATTTGCCTATCACAAAGTGTAATATGGTCATTGAAATAGGGGTTTTGCCTTCCAGCCATAGTCAGAGTTCAATAAGTGAGTCAGCCCTTAAAAAGGGATAGGTGTTTGTTGTTTTCAAAAGTTTCGCTGAAGCAGTGAATACAGATGGTGACCCACGAGCGGTACTGATTTTGCAAATAAAGGTTGCCACACCGCATAGGACTACCAGCTGTGAATGGAGTATATGCAGAAAATTGTGAAAATTGATACAAGACTGTGCTAAAGCAGGGGAATTTTTAGCAAACAAATGCCGAGTGTAAAATTGCCCTACCGGGGAAAAAGTAATTGCTGAACTGTGTAAAAGGTATTCCAAAGCCAATTGCTGAGTGTTGAGTCAACCTGCCGGGAGTGAAAGAAATATTCCACTGCAAAGAATGTTTTTTTTTCTGCAAGTAAAAAAATCTGCCGATGTATCTTGGGAGCAAAACAGACACCCAAAGTGTGAAGTGTGAATGCCATAATACCCAAAGATGAGACTGAAAATTACTGAACTCAAGCAGAAAACCAAATTCTGTTGCTGAAGCGGAGGAATTGCACCTAGCAATTAAATGGTGTAAAGCAAACAGAAGCTTTTACCTAGCAACTACACATCCAGCATACCTAATGTGAGATTAAACCTAGCAAGTAAATGGTGTAAAGCAAAGTGACGTTTTAACCTAGCAACTGCACATCCTGCACATCCTGTATACCTGATGAGAGAAAATGCGTGCACATTACTGCTGATATTGTAAAAATATCAACGAAAGAAAAAGTCTACAGAGATGCCTGTGAGAGCTACGATCTCTAGAAGCAAAATATGCCCACCTGTAGGACTAGAACTGTTGGGGGTTCTAGCAAATACAGTGAGAACAGCTGCAATAGCGCCTCCTGAGGTCAGGAAGAAAAATATACCCGGTAGCCCCAAAATGGAGGACAAAATACAGCGTTCATGTAATGAACCCTACCCCACGGAAGAGTGGCCCTTCCAGTCCGATGAGGAGGAAGACATCTCTTATGGAGAACCCAAACCGAGTCACACCCACAAAACACCCCAAGAATGGTGGGGGTGCCTGATCTCAGTACGAACCGAAAAGACCGCTCCCTATGATGACGAATATGATCGGCGGGAGAAAGAGCGGGAGCAGTGGATCACCGAATATTTCCGTCAGCTATTACAGTTGCAAGAAAAGCCAGGTGGATCCAGTGGCGTTGCTAAAATTTCAAATGAAGATGGAGACCCCAGTATCCCTGAGGGGACGGTGTCATCCAAAACAAAAAGGCAAAAAAAGAAAACGGTTCTTCACTTACCGTGGAAGGAACAGACACATCTGCAGATCTTGCGGAGGAAAAGGGGGTCTGAAATGCCCTGCAGCCTAGAGAAAATGGAGAAGTCATCCCGCGGATGACCGAATATCCAGAGGGCCCAAGGCAGAAGTCATGTACCCCAAAGAAGTGTCTGTCTGGTGCTAATAGTGAAAAAACCTCAACCAACCATCCCAGGGAAGCAGAGCCGGAACCGGTGAGTGACGATCCCTTGACCAGCCCTGGGGATGCCTGGAAGGTTGCCAGGCATGACTGTGATCGGCTACGGGAAAATAACATGAAGCTACAGAAAGATGTGCTCACAATGTACTCTTTGGCCAGGACAGAATAGGACGATCTCAAGACTGAGCTAGATACTGCAAACTCTACTATTACCGCCATGGATGAAAAGCAGAGCCAATCTGATAAAATTATGGCTAAGCTGAAGCGGAAGTATGAGGAGGCACTGAAGCAGATGACAGTCTTCCAGCAAGAGATGCACACTCTTCGCATAGAGCTGAATGCCTCACAACAGGAGGTCAACAGTGTCCGGACAGAGGTAGACGTATCTCAGAAGGAGGTTCATACACTCCGAAGAGCACTGGATGCCCCACATCATGCGATCAATAGCTGCCGCACAGAACTGGAAGTCTCCAGAAAGGAACTTCACAGTCTCACTGAGGAGCTGGACATTTCAAGGAAAACTATCCTGCATCTTAACTTAGATCTCAAAGTCTCTCAGAAGGAGCTTCAGAACCTAAACCTCGAGATGGAAGTCTCACGCCAGGAGACAGCCCGCCTCCAAGCAGATGTGCAAAAATGGAAGGTGGACTGTAAGGAGGCCCTGAATAGTACAGAGACTGAAAAAAGAGAAAATTTAAGATTAAAAAAAGAAAATTCTGAGTTGACAGAACACGTCAAGGGAAAGAATGAAAAGCTGCACGTGCTTAAAGAAATAAATAAACTTTTGAAAGATGAAAAGTTTGAAGCAGAGCACCGACTGCAGAACCAACTGCATGGTCTGCGTACACACCTCCAGTATGCTGAGGAGAAGCAGCAAACTCTGCAGGAAGAAAATCTGCAGGCTGCTAAAGAGGTACAAGCTCTGCAGGAACATCTGAATACCCAGTACGTCCCCACAGAGCAATATGAGGAGCTAAAGGCCACGCTGCATGTCACCAGAGCATCATTGGAGGCAGAGCTTTGATACCAGGTGACTCTGTATGAGAGGGAGCGTGAGAAGGCTCAGAAACTGGAGCAAGAGCTGGAGAGACAGAGAGACTGTTCCATTCCCTTGAGTCAGTACACCAAGGAAAAAACAGACGCAGCGGCAACCTTGACGAAAAAAATTACAGAGCTCCAGAATATGAAGGAGACACTGATACAGACTCAGAGAAAGCAAAGTGCGCAGATAAATTCCCTGAGAAGAGACTTGCAAGACGCACTCAAACAGATTGAGACTCTGCAGACCAGTAACTTACAGATTCCTCCAATACGGAAAAAGGTATTGGCTCTGCCCAAGCACCAGTATCCCACAGTAACTAATGCCCGTGAGGACAAGGGTACAGTGAGAGTTGGGGTCTCCACGTACCTTCAAAACAAGATTACGAAGTTTGAGCCACCTAAGAAAGCACTAGCCAAACCTACAGCTGCTCAACAGGCAACAAACAGAGGTAGGAGTGCAGAATCAAAGCCAAAAGAATCCTTAGCTGAGGAAGCTGAAAAGTTAGGACGTTCTCTGGAAAGGGAGCTGGAGGTGCAACTCAGTCCCAAAGAATCTGAACTGGCAACTCCGTTGTGTGGGGGAGGTGCGGAAAGACCGCTTCAGGAGCGGAAAACTCTAAGGGCTAGTCCTAACTGCTCTACAACTGTTGCCATACAGTTTGTCTACAAAAAGAGGAGTGCCCGACGCAACGGAAATCTCATGAACGCGCACTCGGTAAAAATACTTTACTTGGAAAAAGTCCTCCTCGAGCGACTGAGGAGTGCTGATCTCAAGCACCTTCGGGAGGAGACAAAAATAAACTGGAGAAAGGGCTCCAATTCCAGCGGGACTGAGGGTTCTCTTCCTCCATCCACTCTCATTCAAGTCACAGAGATATCTAGAATGAAAGTGGAAGGATGGGCTTTGGCCGTGGTAAGCCCAAGCTTTCCACAAACAAGGGAGGTATATAACAGGGGACTTATCCCTGTTCACAAATGTGCCTCTAATCCAGCAGTGTGGTGGTTATCTGCTGGTAGGCAATTAACTAACACCACCTGCCTGATTAGATTGCTTAGAAAAAGCCTGTCTTTTGAGACAGGAAGTGAGACTCCTTAGCTCACACCTGAGCTGAACTTTGGAGCAGAGCAGAGATTCCTTAGTCCACAATGGGGCTGAACCAAGGAAGGGCAGATGTCTTGAGCGACAAGCTGACCACAAGACAAAGGGGACAAGATTCTAAACTTGGAGCCTGACATTTTCTGTGCACACAAGGGTGCGGTTCCAGGAGAGCAGAGAAGCTTCCCCTACAGCAGCCCAGCTAACAGATATGACTTTTTCGTATAAGACTATTATCTATGTCTGTGTATTGATAAATGTCTCCATGATTTGGGGCTGGTAAATAGCTTAGCTAACCAACCCAGTCAGAGAGGGCTGAGCTACATGTATAGATAGTCTCCAAAGCAGAGATAGGGGTTTTTGGTTGGCTCACTATTTCGCTTATGTTGATTTTTTTGCTGTTTAAAGCGACAGGCACAATAAAGCCTTGTTATAATTTCACCTTACAACAGTTTCCATTGTGTACCTCTGCACATGTCCTCCTACAGAGACAAAGAAACATGTTGTCGTTTGCACGCATGAGCCTGGTGCCTCTATCAGAATTAGAATTAGGGATAAGGAACTGCTGCTTCGCCCATGGGGGGCTCACAGTGCAAGTCCCTGTGGAGAGAGTATGCCTCCTCATGTGGAAAAAGTTTGTTTGAAACCCTGATTAATTTTTCCTGAATGACTTCTTGTGTGAAAAATACTGTGGGTCATGCTGATTATCATGTGTGTATAAGTCGCCATCCATGCATTTGCAGGTATTTACAAAAATATGAATATTAGTTGCTCATGATGAAATCTAAATTTTAAAAGGTTTTAAAAGGTGTACACCAATTTTAGAAATAGACCACAACGGGAAAAGTACGAGTATATTTTCAGCTCTGTCCTTGGTGATAGTTTAAAAGTTTTATTCGTCCTGGCCAGGCGAAGACTTCTTAAACCGGACACATTCTTTCCGTTTAGCTATATTTCTATCTTAATGAAAGGAGAGGCACAGACTCTCCTTAGTTTAACGACTGTGCAACATTCTCATTAGTATTAACTAGCTCTATGCTTAAGCTGTTTATTTAGGAAAACAAAGTAATTTAGAACTGTTTTCTCGTCTGTTTGTCATTTCTGTGAAGTTGGGTGTGTATGAGAGACGTTTTTGTATTGTGTGTAACCAGTAAGAAAACACATTCACAGAAGTGATGCACATGGTAAAGGTAATAGGTCATGGAATAAATGATCGAGACATAAAAGTAACATTAATGTGAGAAGAGAATATGAAAGAGGAGTCAAGTGTGACCCCTAAGCAGTGTGCTTGGGCTATTGGATGATTGATTGCAGGATGGAAGGTGGTCCGTGGTGGCAAATGCTGCAGAGCGGTTGAGTGATATGAGCGGAGTGTGATGACATCTGTCTCTAGCAGCATGGAGGTCATTAGTTATTTTAGTGAGAATTGTCTCCAGGTCACTACACTGGCGACACACTTTATTCGAGCTCGGCTAGTCCCACGAATTCGGGTATACCCGGGTATATTGAGGTTTGTGACTGTTTTCTGCCCGAGTGCATTGAGGTATTTTCCAAGCAGGGATTGAAGCATTTTATTCCCGCTGGCTGCAATACTGCACAGTATATATATATATACTGCATTACCATTCATGAATTTATGCCATCTGGTAGACACGCGAAGCATTGCAGCCTATTAAATCCTAATCATTATCATTTAACAGATCAGCCGCCCGTCAGCCAGGCATGAACCCAGGCTGGGAAGGCAAACGCAACGGGGCTTGTCAGAGGTGAGGAGTGGCGCATTCCAGGTATCTGCCAGGTACATACTGGGTATTTGCTCGAATAAAGTGTGTCGGTGCAGTAGTTAGAAAGGCAGGTAGAGTTAAGCTTGCTGTTTTTGAGACATGATATAACTGTGGCATGTTTGAAGAGATTGAGTACTGGAGAGAAATAGTTTTGTTAATTTAAGAGAGGGCAGAGTTGAAACGGTATAGCATACATTTGTACGAGAGTAAAAGATCTCTTTCAGAAGGCATTCAGCGGAATGAGTGGAAGAATGTTGCATGCTCTTGTTGGCTAAGATTTAGTATTTTTTAAATAATTTAACCTACCTGTTTTTGGTATAAAATTCCCGTTATTTAATTTTTGATAGGCCTTACAAAATGCAGTTTGAGGACTATGTGTTAAGCTCCATTTTTGAGCTGAAGTTCGAAATACAGCAATTAATTAATATTTAGAAGATAGAGAAGCTATTTTTATTATCTGCTTGGCACTCTGAAGGTTTCTGGCGAAACACCTGGAACAAGCTGGATGTTTGCCCGGAAGAAAAAAAAAATTAAGAGTTTTGAACATTATTTTAAGTTGGAGTGTATTTAGAAGGTAAAAGCAGGCCGTGTGCTCGGCACTTCACAAAGAGTTACCAATTTCTTGTATCTGCTAACTTTATAATTTTGTAACCATTTATTCGTTTTTGGGTTTGTGCTGGACATAGAGTAGGACAGGTGATGCATTGTTGCAAGTGCAGTAGTATAAGTGAGCAGGGTATACATTATATACAAGGCACTTTATATTTTAGCAGAATAGTTACAGTCGAGTGTTTGAGGTGAAAGCCAGGAGTGACTGTGAGTGTGGGACAATAGCCATGAGTGCAGGCTATTGGGATGCTTGATTTGTGGAGCAAGTTTTAAGGTTAGTATTAAATACTTCTACTAAAAAGTTGACACCATTTGCATCAGAGGAGATGGCAGATGACAGTTAGGCATGAAAGAGAGCAAGTGTGTATTGGGAGAAGAGAGATTAGGCCTGTAGTGTGACACAGTGTTTTTGTCCCAACGAAGTTTATTGTAGTAAAGTCAAGTCCATATTAGCTGCTTGGTTTTAGAAATGGATACAACACTTTATTCCTATGTATAAATGATCTCCCAATGAGACACTTATGGGATGACATATTTGCTGTACTGTGCTTATTTGCATATATAATTTTTTTAGAGTGGTAAGAGGAATTGTTTTGTGTGTATTATGGGAACTACCAGCAGCAAGCGTGGCCCAAGGGAGACAAAACCATTTAAAAATAAGAAAGGAAAAAAATGTTAAAAATGTTAGTCCTACAACTAATACTGACAAACCAACAGTAGATATACCACTATTATCATTGTATGTCGATGGAAGATTAACAAGCTTCCTTGTAGACACCGGGGCAACTTGTTCTTGTCCAAATAAACATTCATCGGAACCCAGTGACTTGGAACGGCGCTAAACAACAGTGCTGGTGCAGACAAAAAAGTATAAAAGTGAATTATAAGGTGTAACTGAAAATATTCTCAACCTTCACAGGGAATGTGTACTGATTCCCTTACAAATAGTGATGCATCCAGGGTAGGAAGGGAGCGATGGTAACAGGAACACCCAAAAAGAAAAAATGAAGAATAATGGTGCAGCAAGTAAAAACAGAGTGTGGATCTATGGTAAATCTTGGCTCTAATAAAATGCCTACTTACAACAAGTAGGTATTAAAACAGCAAGTATTGGTGTAGTTCATGGAGACTTCCACTTGGAGTAGCAGGTAGGTGTTAAAGCAGTATATACTGGTATTGGGATGGGAGATATTCCATGCAGGCTTCCACTCGCAGTCAGGATCATGCAAAACAGGGAGAGGCCATCATGTAGATCATAAAAACGTAAACTTTATATTTAAAAACACATAAGACATGTACTCACATTGTGTACATAGAACAAGATCACATAAGGTTTTACTTGAGGCAGTCGGTCAGCAAACGGGATGTTAGCACTGCAGCCACTTCAAAGTCCCTCCACGAGAGTGCCCCCTCACCGGATTGCCGATGGAGAACGTCTGACGTCACGTCCGGGCCTTGGACTGACGACTTCCGGCTTGGAGTAGACAGTGAAGGGGACGGCAGGATCGCAGTGTTGACTCTGTGCCTTCAAAGATGGAGCAGCTTCCACAGCTGTGCTGCAAGCAGGCTCTACGCGTTTCGCTGTAAGAAACAGCTTCCTCAGGAGCATAATCACACCCCCAATGGGCTCACAATATATATAGTACACACAATCAATTAGTTAATTAAAAAAATAATTAAACATAAACAATTTAATTGCACACAGGTTCTCCCCATTAGGGGGTACATAACTCTGTAGTCAAAAACGACGACATTACTAAAACATGCTCAAAGGCACAGGAGCAATACTAATTGATAATTAGCTCAGATCGTGGGAGAGAGGAGAAAGATAAACTTAAGTTAGTATCAGAGATGAGGAGTAATTGCATAATACACAAATCAAATCAAATAAAATCAAATAAAACTTATTTATAATAAATATATATAAAGAATGTATTAATAGAAAATTATATGATTAAAAAATATATAATTTAAAAATAGAAATGGAAAAGCAAATGGAACAGATATGAAATACACATATTAAGAAGTGAGATGAACCCCATGGGGAAAAAAATATAAATGAATTTATATGTGAGAGTGGAAATATAACTAGAGGAAGGGTATAATTTCGAAATCTGCATTTAGACCATTGGGCATCAGGGTATTTAATCTATGTATCCAATACATCTCCCTTTTGCTCAAATCCAGATCTCTATTACGCCCTCTCCAATGTTGGGCTACATGCTCAATTGCAGTGAACTGCAAACCTCTGGTGCTAGAATTATGGAAGTTAGCAAAGTGTTTTGAGACACCATGGGGCCTATGCAGAGAGCAGCGCTATTTCGAAATTCGCCATTTTTTGGAGAAAATCGCGCAGAAAGCAGCAGAAAATGGCGAGTTCCGAAAAACGCGCCAATTTTTCTTTTCTATTTGTAAAACTCGCCTCGCGGCTGGCGAGAACCTCAATCTCGCCAGTTTTAAAAATATCCTAATGCAGAGAGGCGCGAACGGCATCTAGCGGCTGTTCGCGCCAATAAAATGGCGCGATTGTCTCCGTTTTGCCTCGCCAGAAAAAACTGCCGCTCGCGGCCATTGCAAAGGGAAAAAAAAGGCGCGAATTTGTTTTAACACATTTCTGAAGCGCGCATCTCGTAAATTTAAACTCGCCACACGCATCCATGTTAAACATAGCAGAATTCGCACTTTTCTGCATATGGAGATTAAAACTCTCCAAAAAAACTACTTTTTAATAAATTCGCCAATTTTAAAATTCTCTGCTCTCTGCATAGGCCCCTATGTGTCTGCACACCCCGTCTAATGTTGCTTAGATGTTCTAAGATGCGGGTTTTAATAGCCCTTTTTGTCTTCCCCACATATTGTAGCCCGCATGGGCACTCTAGGACATATATAATATATTCAGTGTAACAGTTCATATATTGTTTTATTTTATAGTCCTCATTTCGGTTGTTACATTTAAAGCCCTTTTTATCTAGTTGTTTGTACTCACAGGCTTTGCAGGTTGAGCAACCATAAAATCCTTCTAATTTTTGTAACCATCCATTGTTTTTAGTTTCTAATTTCTTAATAGCACTAGGAGCAATCATATTTTTCAGGTTTCTTGCTTTTTTGAAGATCACCTTAGGATTACTAGGAATTTCGCTTTTCAGAATGGGATCGTTTAGCAGGACATGCCAGTGTTTGTTGATTATTTTACTGATCTTATTTGCTTCCTTATTAAAGGTTGTGAAAAATGCTGTGTCAAAGTTCTTATTTACATTAGGTTTTTTGGTGGGCGCTAGCAAATCTTTCCTATTTAAAGTTTTTGCTTTTGCAAGAGCTGTATCCAGAATATCTGTTTTATAATTTTTATCCAAAAAACGTGTTTTTAATATATCACATTGGTCCTCAAAACTGCTTCGTCAGTGCAGTTTCTGCGCATCCTTCTGAATTGATTGTAAGGGACGTTATCCATCTATTGATGGTGGTGACAGCTGGTACGTAAAATATAGTTGTTACTATCCACGTCTTTGAAAAAGGACCTGGTTTTCAAAAGGCTATTCTCTATATAGATATTCAGGTCCAAATTGTTCAGAGAGACTTTACTAGTTGTAGAGGTGAACTGTAAATTATATGTATTAATATTCATATTCGTTAAAAATAAATCAAGATTGTGCTGGTCACCCTGCCAAATTAAAATAATATCATCGATGTAGCGCCGCCATAGGACAATGCCCGCCCCCAGGATGCCATTGGGCCAAATGTGCTGTTCCTCCCAAAGTCCCATAAAGAGATTGGCATAACTGGGGGCAAACCTTGTTCCCATGGCGGTGCCACATCTTTGAATATAAAAATTATTTTCAAGCCAAAAATAGTTTTTCTCCAATATAAAGGATATACCATCAATAATAAATTGTACTTGTGACTCTTTGAGTTCAGGATCTTGCTTAAGGAAAAATTGACAGCTTCACAGCCCAGGTTTTTCTCAATGGAAGTATACAGGGATGCTACATCAATAGTAGCCATGATGTAGTCATCCTTCCAAGTAAACTCTGATAAAACATCAAGCACATCCGTGGTGTCCTTCAAGTAGGATTTCAAAGACTTTACATGACCTTGAAGGAAGGTATCGATATAGGCAGATAGGTTGGAAGTTAGTGAATTTATCCCGGAGATAATAGGTCTCCCGGGGGGTTGTTTTAAACATTTATGGATTTTGGGCAATATGTAAAATATTGGCAGTTCTGGATGTTCATTGCATAGGAATTTATACTCCTGCTCTGACAAAATACCCAAATCCCTACCCCTTTCCAAAAGTAGTTTTAAATCATTAATAAATGTTTTAGTTGGATTTTTATTGAGGACTTCGTATGTCTTTTTATCTCCTAAGAGATGGTGGGCTTCCTTAAGATAGTCCTCTCTATTCATAATGACAACCCCACCGCCCTTATCGGCCTGCTTTATAACTATATTGGTGTAATTAGTTATTTCTTCCAGGGCTATTGTCTCTTCCTTGGTCAAATTGTTTCTAATTTTTGATTTCTTATTCTTTGAAAGCTCCTCAAAGTCCCTAGTGATTAAATTATAAAAGACCTCCAGGTGGTTACCCTTATAGTATGTAGGGTTAAAGGTGGATTTATTCCTCAAAGTTGTGTGTTTGAACATTTCACTCTCTTTCACCACCATAGGATTTAAATTAGACATCCTTGATTCAACATTTTTACTCAGATAAAACCTTTTAACAGTGAGTTTTCTAATGTATTTGTTGGCATCCAGAAATAATTCAAAATTATTAGGCCCACTAGTGGGTGCGAAAGACAATCCCTTAGAGATTAGATTAAGCTGTGGGGTAGATAGTTTAACAGAATTTAGGTTAAAAATACTTTTGTTATTCTGAACCTTTGTTATTCTCTCTTTTTTCTTTCCTCTCCCCCGCTTTCCTCTCTGTTTCTTTCCCCTTTGGGGTGATTGGTCATCTCCTCTTTTTCTGAAAGTGGGGTGAAGGGGTTTTTTGTTTCCCATGTGTGTGTGGGGTCCTCTATCTCTAAAAAATCACTTGTCCCAGTAGCTCCAATAGGGGAGCGAGATCTGCTGGGTTTTGCTTGTCTGGTAGATTCATATCTATCTCTCTCTCTTTTCCTATCCTCTCTGTCTTTTCTCAATTCCCTCTCTCTTTTCAGTTCCCTCTCTTTTTGATATTCTCTTTCCTTCCTCTCTCTCTCTTTGTGTTCTTTTTCTTTTAATTCTCGGTTCCTTTTATATTCTCTATCTCTTTGGAGCTCTCTGTCTCTTTGTGCCTCTCTCTCTCTATGTTGCTCTCTCTCCTTTCGTTCCCTTTCCCTTCGTTGTTCCTCCAGATCTCTCTCCCTCCATCTCTCCCTCTCTAGTCCTTGTTCCCTCTCTTTCTGGTGTTCTCTCTCTCTGGGATATTCTCTCTCTCTATGGTGTTCCCTCTTTTTTTGATGTTCTCTTTCTTTCGTGTAGTTAGAGTGGGACATAGAGTCTTTACTGGGAAAGTGGGGTAAGGGTCTGGAGTCCTTAGTGTCTCTCCACTGAGTTTTTGGTATAAAATGACGTTTATTGTCATATGAATATGGGGGATGGGATTTAGCAGGTTGGTGGTCAAAGCTATTCTGGGGACCTTTATCCAATCTATCATCAAATTTACCTACTTGCTGATAGTTTTTCTTTTTCTTCCAATACCTTTGTTCCCCTCTAAGGTAATCTCCTTCATCTCTTAGAAATTTGTTAGATTTACTTGTATAGAGATCATTTTCAAGTTTGTCAATTTTCTTTTTTAAATCTCGGTCTTTCATTTTAAATTCTATAGTATCTTCTAAATGAGCCAATTTTTCTTCTATCACTGTGACCTCTTCATCAATTATTTTAATATGTTTTTTATGCTGATTAATCAAAGAGGTCATCAGACTGAAAGAACATTTGTCTATGGTCTCCTACCAGTTTCTAACAAATTCCTCATCATCCAAATTTGATGAGGGATTCTTAGAAAATCTTAAACCTCTAGGAATTCTCTGACACTCAATATATCTATTTAAAAACTTTAGATCCAACCATCTTCTGGTATCTTTAATTAATAATCTTTCCAATTTATGAAATTCTTCATCTAAAAGATCATCAGTGACAGGTGAATGTGATGTATTAGTGTCACTAAAATTAAATAATAAGTGTCTAGATTGTCTTTTAGCAAAAATATTGGGTGAAAAAACCTCCATATTGGAAAAATAAACAGTGATTAAAAGTGAAAAGCAGCCACCAAATCAAGTACAGAAAACATTCATCGGAACCCAGTGACTTGGAACGGCGCTAAACAACAGTGCTGGTGCAGACAAAAAAGTGTAAAAGTGAATTATAAGGTGTAACTGAAAATATTCTCAACCTTCACAGGGAATGTGTACTGATTCCCTTACAAATAGTGATGCATCCAGGGTAGGAAGGGAGTGATGGTAACAGGAACACCCAAAAAGAAAAAATGAAGAATAATGGTGAAGCAAGTAAAAACAGAGTGTGGATCTATGGTAAATCTTGGCTCTAATAAAATGCCTACTTACAACAAGTAGGTATTAAAACAGCATGTATTGGTGTAGTTCATGGAGACTTCCACTTGGAGTAGCAGGTAGGTGTTAAAGCAGTATATACTGGTATTGGGATGGGAGATATTCCATGCAGGCTTCCACTCGCAGTCAGGATCATGCAAAACAGGGAGAGGCCATCGTGTAGATCATAAAAACGTAAACTTTATATTTAAAAACACATAAGACATGTACTCACATTGTGTACATAGAACAAGATCACATAAGGTTTTACTTGAGGCAGTCGGTAAGCAAACGGGATGTTAGCACTGCAGCCACTTCAAAGTCCGTCCACGAGAGTGCCCCCTCGCCGGATCGCCGATGGAGAGCGTCTGACGTCACGTCCGGGCCTTGGACTGACGACTTCCGGCTTGGAGTAGACAGTGAAGGGGACGGCAGGATCGAAGTGTTGACTCTGTGCCTTCAAAGATGGAGCAGCTTCCAGACTGTGTTACAGCTGTGCTGCAAGCAGGCTCTACGCGTTTCGCTGTATGAAACAGCTTCCTCAGGAGCATAATAACACCCCCAATGGACTCACAATATATATAGTACACACAATCAATTAGTTAATTAAAAAATTAATTAAACATAAACAATTTAATTGCACACAGGTTCTCCCCATTAGGGGGTACATAACTCTGTAGTCAAAAATGACGACATTACTAAAACATGCTCAAAAGCACAGGAGCAATACTAATTGATAATTAGCTCAGATCGTGGGAGAGAGGAGAAAGATAAACTTAAGTTAGTATCAGAGATGAGGAGTAATTGCATAATACACAAATCAAATCAAATAAAATCAAATAAAACTTATTTATAATAAATATATATAAAGAATTTATTAATAGAAAATTATATATGATTAAAAAATATATCATTTAAAAATAGAAATGGAAAAGCAAATGGAACAGATATGAAATACACATATTAAGAAGTGATCAACAGTAATCAACAAACACTGGCATGTCCTGCTAAACAATCCCATTCTGAAAAGCGAAATTCCTAGTAATCCTAAGGTGATCTTCAAAAAAGCAAGAAACCTGAAAAATATGATTGCTCCTAGTGCTATTAAGAAATTAGAAACTAAAAACAATGGATGGTTACAAAAATTAGAAGGATTTTATGGTTGCTCAACCTGCAAAGCCTGCGAGTACAAACAACTAGATAAAAAGGGCTTTAAATGTAACAATCGAAATGAGGACTATAAAATAAAACAATATATGAACTGTTACACTGAATATATAATATATGACCTAGAGTACCAAAACAGCTCTCAATGGCGCTTCACTCAAGATTTGCGCGCAGTCAATGAGTTAGTGCAACCATTAGTGCCTATAGTACCAGATGTCAACGCGATTATTACAGCTATACCAGCAACAGCGACCAATTTTACAGTAATAGATCTTAATTCAGCCTTCTTTTCCATTCCGGTGCACCCCAACACAAGGCCTCTTTTTGCATTTCACCTACAAAGGTGTTCAATTTCGGTGGTGTCGTCTACCACAAGATATTGTGATTCACCAACGGCATATAGCACCGAAGTACGCATGACTCTTGCTGACTGGTATCTGCCCGGTGGCTTTGTTTTGCTGCAGTATGTGGATGATTTACTGCTGTGCAGCCAAACGGAAGAAACGTGCACTCTGGACACTCACAGTCTGCTGGAGCATCTTGCTGCTACAGGTCATAAGGTCTCTCCCCACAAGGTACAGATGGCGCAACAAACCGTCAAATATTTAGGCTTTCTGCTACAGCCAGGACAGAGACTGCTATCACCAGAACGGGTCAAGGTAATTGCCAATCTCCCCAAGCCCAACACAAAAGCTTCAATGCTTTCGTTTCTGGGGATGATCACCTATTGCCGTTAATGGATACCAAACTGTTCACATTGGGATAATATCTTGAGACAATTGACATTGATGCACCAACCAGATACACTGCAATGGACGCCAGAGACTATCACTGCATTCACTGAACTTAAGACTGCACTGTGCTCAAGCCCTGCCTTAGGCTTGCCGAACTATAATCTGCATTTCCATTTGTTTTGCAGCGAGGCAGGCACTGCGGTTGTTGGCGTACTGGCGCAAGAGCATGTCTCGGGTTATAGACCGGTGGCATTTTATTCTAAAAAGTTGCAGGAGATTGTGCAGGGGTTCCCGGCATGTTTAAGACAAGTAGCTGCATGCGCAATTCTAGTAGAGACCGTGCAACCTATTGTACTATCACATGCACTAACATTTCATACATGACACCAGGTACTACATGTTCTCAAGAACCTCACTACACAGCACATGACTGCGCAGTGAAGGACAGGGTATGAAACCATCCTCACATCTACCTCAAATCTCACTGTCAAATATCACCCATCACACACTGGTCCAGCACAAATACTGACTAATTTGCTACTTCACAACTCACAGACAGACAATGAAGATCACAATTGCCTACAGAACATACACAATACGACGTCAGTAAGGAGCGACTTAGAAAGTACGCCCCTTAAGGAGGGAGATGTATTGTTTGTAGATGGGTCATGTTCCAAACCTGCAGACGGAGTGTATCTGACAGGGTTTGCAGTAGTTAGATTGCCAGATACAGTAATATGTTCTGGCGCATTACCGTTTGTTATTTCGAAATCCAGGGGAGCGTCACCGAATGCCCAAAAAAGAAGAAATGTGGATAGTGTAATACAGTAAAAACGTGATAATAAAGTGAATAAGGCTTCCCATTTCCTACTCACAAGTGAAGTAGAAAAAAGAGCGTGTGTGCCAGTCTTGAACTATAAATTGTCCCAGTCTGGAAGATGGGGTATATGCGGTCAGCAATCTCAGAGAAAAGAGAGAACAACCATAGTGCAGATACATTTTGTTATTCTATCTATTAAAGCTCACAAGTGGCGGCTTACATCGGTCCAAAAAGTAAAAGCAGTAAACAGCTGGGTACTAAGGTGTGTCGCAACTCTCACCACCCCGGTACACACTGCTGCAGCTCTCGCGTACATCTGGTCCCGCGGCGTCACTTCCAGATCATGTTGTCATGGCTGCACATAACAGAGGACACCAACAGGGATCCCTCTGCTTCTCTTTCTCCTCCAAGATTGCTAACGAGCCAAACTCAACACGTTTCGACGTAATGTAAATATAAAAATATATACATATATATGATTACATATGTATACATATGTATATATTTTTATTGTGTAATTGAATGCAATTTATGGGTATGTGTCAACATTGTTTAGAAACATTAGTTTACTTGCTAATTTGCAAGATATTTATAAGTATTTAAATACAATGTTCTTATTTGGTTATCATATAGATTATATATTTTCTAATTTATATTTTCTAATTGGTATTATATTGTTGTGAAGATTCATTGTTTATGTGCATAATGTATACGTAGTCTCTTACTACATACACGGATTATATGTTTATGTGTATTGGACCAATTAAAGCTGTGTATGAGTTGTTACTATTGCACCTACAGTGGCGACCGCCTTTAGTCTAAATCGGCTAGATTCGTGATTTTCAGATTATCCCGGTTATGTGCGGTTTTGTGTCATTTTCTCCCGGAGTGAACTGCGTTATTTTCGCGCTCGTGATATTAGCATTTTATTCTCGCTGTCTGCAATACTGCAATGCCGTGTAAAAACTCAGGGGGACGTTTGCGAGCTGTTGTCTTGGAAGTCTAATACCTTCGCGGTTCAACCTACGTCAGTACACAGTCTGTGTGTGCTCACGCAGTAATTGTAAATTTGCATATTTAAAGTATACACTGGCGACACATTTAATTGCACTGCGGCCAGATCCGCAAGCCGGGAGATTTCCCGGCTTGCTAGTGGCCGCCCCTCGGCGTGCCGCGCGTCATAGACGCGCGGTCACGCGTCTTCGGGAGCGTGCGCCCCCTGCACGCACGTCCAGGGGCTCCCCGAGGGAGCCCTGGTGTCCCGCGATCGCGGGACAGCGGCAGGGGGTTCCGGGGGACCCGGCGGACCCGGCAGCGGGAGGGAGAGCGCCCCGATCGGAGGGCGCTCTTCCGCTGCTTCGGCGCGCGCCCGTCACACTCGGGCGCGCGCCAGGCTACTGCTGCGGCACAGAACGGGCAAATGCTCGAATAAACTGTGCCGCAGCAGTACATGCATTTGCGGTGCTTTGCTGCTGTACAGTATGTCTCGTTTGAAAATTGTTGAAATGCATAGGCGTGTACAGTACTGTAACAGTATCACATTTCTGTATATACAGCGCTCTCCCCTCGCTCAGGATAATTAACTGCACTGCAGGGTATTTCAACTTCTTATCTTCTGTGCAATGCAGTACATCTCTCCCACACCATTCCTTTGAACGTGTGTCTGGTTTCAATCACATTCCTGCTTGACAGCAGGAATTTACTGTGCATGCACCTGTAACTTCACCCACCACTGCTTGCTTGCCTGAGTGAGTGACCAAAACAAAAATTAAGAATTTTTTTTTATTGTAATTTTTTTTCTCCACAAGCCTGCAAAAAACATCTTACTGTAGCTTTTGTCTGCGACCTTGTGCGTTTGACTGCACATGGTTGATTTGTGTGCTTTTTACATACTGTATTTGGGGGTGTATTATTATGATGAACTGCCTTTTGAAATTAAAGTATGTCTTTAGCTTTGAACTTCATGCGGCTGTCTTTAATTTTTGGAATCTTGCCATTGTGTTTTGAATCCGTCCATAGCCGAGGTTCAAAGCCTCACTGCGCCTGCGTGTAATCCTTGTTCAGATGGGAGCTATTTAGCTGCTTAGCTGCTTACTGCGCATTAGTCACCCAACCCCCCCCCTCTCCACAGAGTCATTCGACAGACACCTGCACAGAGTCATTCATTTTCTGAAGTTAGTGATTGTGTTTTTAATCCATCCCTAGCCGAGCGTCAATCGCCTCACTGCGCCTGCGTGTACTCTAAGCCTCTTTGAGATGGGAGCTAGCTGCTTACTTTGCATGAGTCACCCAACCCCCCCCCCTCTCCACAGAGTCGTTCATTTTCTGAATCTTGCCATTGTGTTCTTAATCCGTCCATAGCCGAGCTTCAAAGCCTCACTGCGCCTGTGTGTGATCCTTTTTCAGATGGGAGCTATTTAGCTGCTTAGCTGCTTACTGCGCATGAGTCACCCAACCCCCCCCCCTCTCCACAGAGTCGTTAATTTTCTGAATCTTGCCATTGTGTTCTTAATCCGTCCATAGCCGAGCTACAGTACAGTACAAAGCCTCACTGCGCCTGCGTGTAATTCTCTTTGAGACAGGAGCTTTGAGGCTTTGTTTACGGCAATGTTTTGGAAGATCCCTTCTCGAATTTGATTTGCACAGAGCATCACCTTGATATTATAATAATAATAATAGCATGTTTTTGTATAGCGCTGTTAGTTACAGTATACGTAGCGCTTTCCAGAGACATTTTGCAGGCACAGGTCCCTCCCTATCCCGTGGAGCTCACAATCTACTGTATGTTTTTGGTGCCTGAGGCACAGGGAGATTAAGTGACTTGGTTTTTATGTACTTTATTTGGGGGTTGAAATTGGGGGTTTATTGATCAAATTATTATGATGAACTGCCTTTTGAAATTACTGTACTCTACTCTACAGTATGTAATTTCTTTGAACTTTAGCACAACTAATCCTTCATCCCTCCCCCACGCACACACAAACTCTTTTCGACAGACACCTCCACAGAGTCATTCATTTTCTGAAGTTAGTCATTGTGTTTTTAACCCGTCCCTAGCCGAGCATCAATCGCCTCACTGCGCCTGCATATACTCTAAGCCTCTTTGAGATGGGAGCTAGCTGCTTACTGCGCATGAGTCACCCAACCCCCCCACTCTCCACAGAGTCATTCGACAGACACCTCCACAGAGTCCTTCATTTTCTGAAGTTAGTCATTATGTTTTTAACCCGTCCCTAGCCGAGCGTCAATCGCCTGACTGCGCCTGCATGTACTCTAAGCCTCTTTGAGATGGGAGCTAGCTGCTTACTGCGCATGAGTCACCCAACCCCCCCCTCTCCACAGAGTCATTCGACAGACACCTCCACAGAGTCATTCATTTTCTGAAGTTAGTCATTGTGATTTTAATCCGTCCCTAGCCGAGCGTCAATCGCCTCACTGCGCCTGCATGTACCTAAAGCCTCTTTGAGATGGGAGCTAGCTGATTACTGCACGTGACTCACCCAACCCCCCCCCCCCCCAACCCTTTGAGGCTTTGTTTATGGTAACGCTTTGGAAAATCCCTTCTCGAATTTGAAATGTAAATCTGATTTGCACAGCATTGTGAGAATTGAGAGTAAAAAAAAACATTAACTGATTCATGTTGTTTTGACATTCATTCTTATACTGTGGGGGTGGGGGGGTGTGGTTGTCAATGATTATGATTACAAGGAATGTGAATAAATATTTTTTTATTTCATCAGGAACAAAAAAATACAAATATAAAAATAATCATGAATAATACATAATGCAGTCTTTATTAAGTTCTTCTGGCAGATTGAAATTGGATAAACATTTAGAAAACATTTGTAAAACATGGAGAAACATGAATTATGCACATTTATAAGAATATTATTTAATAATATATATACTGTAATGTATAATATATATATACTGTATATATATATACAGTATACATAGTAATATTATTTTTCCTGTCTTTATCTTGTTCCTCATTCCATGTACAGTACAGTAGTTCATTGAGAGAGGAGAGGTTTTGTGTACATCAATACTGCTGTTTATAAACTGGTCATTTTACTGTACAAAACAGATTAGACTGGACACAAAACCCCACCTCCCCCCAGGCCACCCTTTTTTCCTGAAACGACAAGAAAACAAAAAATGAGTGCAGTTATGTACGTACTGTATTATGGCATTGTGTGATGTGTAGTACTACTGTAGATGGCTGGTGCTGCTTTCTCTGGAAAGAAAAAAATTGAGCAGTTAGTAGGCAGTTACTGTAGTACTGTCAACCTAGTCTATACTGGAACTACTGTATACTCTGACTACTGTTAAATACTATGTACTGTAACCTGATGGCTGGTGCTGCTCTCTCTGTAAAGAAAAAACTGTAACTACTGTATACTCTGACTATTGGGAAAGAAAAAATCTGTGCCATACTTACCTGTATGATACTGTACATACAATACTACAGCACAGTACTACTTTCCTGATGCTTGCCCATTATGCGCGATCACAATGGGCAACACAGTGGCAATATGGTCTATATATTTATTGCAGCGTTCTACGGTGAGCACATCGTTCCAAAAACTCATTATGCCTTTCAACAACTCGTCCTTTTTGGAGGGTTTCACCACTTTATGGATATGGTCCTTCAGCCGATACCAGACCATTTTGATCGGATTGAAGTCTGGCGATCTGTCATTGGAAAAAAAGGACAATTAGTTTAAGAGATACAGTACACAGTAAAAACAGGGGGGGGGAAAAAGACACGGTCTACTGCACTTACTCCGCTGGAGTCTTCACCCAGTTGATACCGCACTCAAGGATATGCGCTGTTGACGTGGTGTGCTTCAGATCGTAGAAACGGTGACCATCTGGGAACTCGTGTGTGATGTATTGCACTATCTCAGGGACAATGTTGTCTTGTAAGAAAGCTTTATTCATTATTCCTATAGCAAGAAAAGAAAAGTCCTCAAAAAATTGCACAATAGTACAGTACAGTGCATACAGTAAGGTTACACTAGTAAAGTACAGTGCATAAGGCTACATTATATTTGATATATTTTACCTTCAAAGATGACAATGCATCCTGGTCCACGCCTAGAGATGGCACCCCACACATGCAGCTTCACGGGGTGTTTTGGCCACGGCTTCAAAGATATGCGCCCTTTTTTGTGGAATGCAAAGCTTGCAAATTTCCCCAGCGACACAGTAGACTCATCAGTGAAGAGGCAATCCTGGAAAATTTCCCCGTCAATCCATGCCTGGGCCTGGACCACTCTTTTGATTTTGTTTGCGTCCCGTATCATGGGGCATGCTCTGTAATGACAAGGAATAAATAATTTTAGCGGTACAGTACAGTTTCCTAAACAACACTTTTACCTCCTGTACTGTCCAGTACTTACCTCACACGTCCATATTTCCATCCAATGCTGCGTCTCATCTTCTTTATGCTGCTCTCGGATTCAGTCAGATTTTGCTTTTCCTGCAGAGTGTTTTTGACCCTTAATGCACTCTTCTCATCATTCTCCTCACTTATTTTGTCCACCAGAAGAGTTGTCTCCCTACAATGTAAAGAAAATATATTGTTTTATTAATATGCAGCAATATAAAATTTATATATAAATTTAAATATACAAAATATATATACTGGTTAATATAAATATAAATATACAAAATATATATACTGTTGTAAGATAAATATAAAAATATATATACTGTTGTAATATAAATATAAATATACAAAATATATATACTGTTGTAAGATAAATATAAAAATATATATACTGTTGTAATATAAATATAAATATACAAAATATATATACTGTTGTCATATAAATATACAAAATATATATACTGTTGTAATATAAATATACAAAATATATACTGTATACTGTACTGATATAAATATAATTATACAAAATATATATACTGTTGTAATATAAATATAAATATACAAAGTATATATACTGTACTGATATAAATATAAATATACATATATATATACTGTTGTAATATAAATATACAAAATATATACTGTATACTGTACAGATATAAATATAAATATACAAAATATATATACTGTACTGATATAAATATAAATATACAAAATATATATACTGTACTGATATAAATATAAATATACAAAATATATATACTGTTGTAATATAAATATACAAAATATATACTGTATACTGTACTGATATAAATATAAATATACACAATATATATATATATATATATATATATACTGTTGTAATATAAATCAACAGAAATAACAAAAATATTAGATTTAAATAAAAATTAATTTTATTTTTAAATTGTATAAATATACTTACGCGTTAGTTACTCTTGGTGCCCTTTTGCGGTCTCTGTTTTTTCCGTGTGCATGATAGCTCACGGTGGTTGCTGGCACAACGATGCCAGAAGTAGCTAGCCAGCATTGGATAGCAGCAATTCGGTGTCCGCTCGTGTACATCTCCTTAATTCGCATGCTGAGCTCCTTGGAAAGCTTTTTAACAGGCATTGCTGCGAGTAGAAAGAAATACAAACACAAGAATGTATATTCGATGTTTAGTCGATGTGTATTCAATGTGCAGTGAATCCACAAAATGGATGGTGTATTTATACGGTAATGACTCACATTAGAGTACGCCCACTTTCAACACCTGTACCTTGTCGCCATGCATAAAAGGTTACACACTTTGCATAGCCCACCACTCGATGATGTTTATCTGAACTTGCCCATGTCCAGATACTGCATTGTGTCACCTGCTTCCATGGAGCAACCTTGATTCTATGGACGCAGGAACCCACTCACCTCTGCCGTGCCTGTCAAGCAGAAAAAGCGAAAGGCGGTTACCGTTTCCACGGCAAGGCAAAAGCGACAGGCTAAGGCCAATAAAGAAAACCTTCTGCTGACCCCAAAGGCTAAGGGTTTTCCTAGACGTCAGCCTTATTATGTCAAGAAGATATACGGTGATGTACTCTCGACGCAAAACGATTGGCAGCCAACCCATCGAACCTGCAAACCACTTCCTCACATACGCTTCGACGACTCTGCCGCCGCTGTCCCGAAATCTTCAGCCCGTCTTCTCCACCCCTCGTCCTTGACGCTGCCGCCACCCTCCCGGAAACCCACAGGCCATCTTCTCCAATTCTATCCGACGACGCTGCCTCTGAAATCCGCGGGTCACTTTCTCCTTTGCTCTTAGACGACCCTGCTTCTCGCCCGGAAATCCAAAGGTCACTTTCTCCATCCCTCTTCCACGACGCTGCCGCTTCTCCTCTACCGGATATCCACAGGTCACCTCCTCCACTCTTCTTCGACGTCGCTGCCGCTTCTCTCCATGGAACCCCCATCTCATCCTCCGTTGCACCCATCCACCCAGATGTTCACACGCCATGCACAAGAAGCAGCTCGTTAGACCGGATGCTGAATGGGATAAGTGTGGATCTCTCCGGGAACTCTATTGTGCTAGCAAAGATAGATCTGCTTCTGGAGACAATGCTAAATGTGGGGCAACGGATGCTATAAATGGATAAACGGATGATACATATGGATCAACGGATGCTAGATATGGATCAACGGATGCAACATATGGATCAACGGATGGATCGACGGATGGAGAATATAGAGGCTGACATAGCGGGCATACATTATTTGCTCAGTGTTAATGCCCCTGTTTCCCCGACGCTGGAGCAGGGGGGTGACATGGATGTGATGAATGGGACCTTCGACCCCCTTCCATCACCAAGTGCACCCCCTCCACCAGAAGATGTATTGTACATGTATGCCGTTGAGGAGGACATGACAACCCCGTCAAGATCACGCCAGGAGACAACACGGCGACCAAGACTGGAGGAAAGCTTCCTCCCAGACAACCTACCATCGCCTCAAGCACACCCGCTCCCAAAAGACCTACAGTCGCCCGTGCCTGTGTTGCATCCTGTGCGCGCACATCCCCAGCTTACAGGGGGCATGCGCACAGACTCTTCTTATCAGGATTCCCCTGTCTCCGCCTCCCAAGCTGTTCAGGCCATTCCCCTGACTGCCCCTTCTGTCTCCTCCTCTTCTCTCCCTGGCCTATCTCTTGCTTCTCCCACTTCTCTCTCTACTCCTCCCCTCTCTGTCATTGGTGCACCTTCCTTTATAATCCCTGTCTGTCCACCTCTTCCTCGCTCTGCATAGTTCCTGTTTTCCTGTGTGTACCTGACCTATGCTGTGTTCCTGTGTTACTTTGGATATCCCTGGCTTTGACCCCTGCTTACTCCTGACTACTCTGCTCTCTGGTATCCCTCTGAACCGTGCTATGCCTACGACTCCGCTGACCTCTGGCTTCCTAGGACCTTGCTTGCCCTCTGACGACTCCACCCTCTGGATCCCTGAACATTGGCAAACGGACACGACTACTCTCACGGACAAACCCCAAGCGTTGCAAGTATACACTAACAACTCTTCCAACAGGCCCAGCAACGCTATACCACACTCCAGGTTTGCTCCCACTGCTGTGGGTGTGTGGTATCATACCGTTCCCACCTCAGTACTGGGGTCTAGCTTGGTCTGCGGGCATACAGGCGTGACAGTATGCATCAACGTCATCGTCATCTTCTGAAAGAGGTGAGATTTTACCTGGTGAGAGACCTGTGGGGCCCCGTCTCTCCCAACATTCGGAGCTCCTGGTGTAGGCGAAGGTGCGCCTCGTGTTGCTCTTCTTTTAGCATCTGATGTAGGGACAGCGCCATCTGCTGAACCAACAAAACAGTACTTCAGTTTGTGACTTTGTCAGCCACTGTATATTCTCATGATGGGATTTTGACAATTGTTGCAATCCCTGCATTAAAGTAGCACCACACTCTGTTTGGCTGCGCTGTAGAATAGCCACATTCTCTGCTTGGGAACACTGTACCGTGGTGAGAAATTCCTCCATAGTTTCCACTACTCAGTGCCTTGTGTATTGCCCGCATTAAACTCCACCAATTGTGACGTCTCAGTCCCAGCATAGGATCTTATGTCCAGATCAAAGGCAGGAAAATTTAGCATTTGTGCACTGGAGGGGTTATTTACAAGGTACAAGTCAGGAACAGGATTAACTCATAACACAAAACAGAAACAAAAGACCTAACTCCTTCAGTAGTTCTGACTAATACAGCTTAGTCCCTAACTAACAGTGGGCAAACTAATCTCTTTCCCCACTTTACACACTGTACCTGCAGCTTTCCACTTGCAGTCTCTCACAGCGCTGTCTGTGTATGTGCCTTCAGATAAGAGCAGCAGCAGCAGCAGCAGCAGCAGCAGCAGCAGCAGCAGCAGCAGCAGCAGCAGCAGCAGCAGACTGTCTTTGCTGCCTTTTACCTTGAAGCTCATTAATTAGGGCTCAGGTGAGAGGGAAGGGAACACACCCTGGAAGATGCTGGGTCCTATGTACCTCCCCTCAAACACCTTCTGCTTGAGCACAATACACACACACACACTGTGATAGGGTGAAGTCAGCCACTGACAGTTATGTCTGGGAGACATATGTCTGAGTGCTTCATCCAGCACTCAGAGGGTTAACCCAGGAGGAAGGGTTGAGTAATCAGAAGGGAGCCAATACACCTGACAACCAGCATGACATATAAGGAAGGCATTGCTGTGAATCAGGTGGCTCTCTCTCTCAGTGCTATCCTAGACAAGCTGCTATGCAGATGGATTCACAACTACAGCTCTAAAAGTCACAGTAAGCACTGTTCAAATTATTTTTCTGACTGTTTGATATATACTAACTGTAACGGATCCGCACCTTAGTTTGCGGTTTGCCTTGCCTTACAGACTCATGCAGCCCTGGAATACTGCTCCTGACCTTTGCTGCAGCTACACCCGGTGTTCACTCATTAAAGCAGTGCTGTCACACGCCCCTTCTGCTATTGGTTCACTGACCTTTAAAGACACCTTTCCCACAATGCTTCCCTGCCGAGCAAAACCCTTCCTGGTTTTCACAAGTGTTCTGCCACAAGCCCTATGGCTTGGCTCTGTGTTCTAATCTCTCTAGTTCTATTCCCTAGTTCACGCAGAGTTCTGTTCCTGTCTCCTGTGCTGAAGCGGAGTACTCTCCTTGTTGACTTCAGTTCCGTTTCCTGAGACCGGCTGCTAGTGTCACACAGCGGTCTGTTCCTGTCTCCTGTGCTGAAGCGGAGTACTCTCCTTGTTGACTTCAGTTCCGTTTCCTGAGACCGGCTGCTAGTCTCACGCAGCGGTCAGTTCCTGTCTCCTGTGCTGAAGCGGAGTACTCTCCTTGTTGATTTCAGCTCCTTGTTTCCTGAGACCGGCTGCTAGTGTCACGCAGCGGTCTGTTCCTGTCTCCTGTGCTGAAGCGGAGGTTTCCCCATTGTTGACTTCAGCTCCTTGTTTCCTGAGACCGGCTGCTAGTGTCACGCAGTGGTCTGTTCCTGTCTCCTGGGCTGAAACGGAGGTTTCCCAGTATTGACTTCAGCTCCTTGTTTCCTGAGACCGGCTGCTAGTGTCACGCAGCGGTCTGTTCCTGTCTCCTGTGCTGAAGCGGAGGTTTCCCCATTGTTGTCTTCAGCTCCCTGGTTCCTGGGGCCTGCTGCTCATTCTCTATTGCAGAGGCCGTGTCCTGGTTCCTGAGTTGAAGCGGATGATTCTCCAGCCCGCTCAGGACTCTTGCGCTGAAGCACTGATCTACCACGGCTGCCTGGCGGTGTGCCCACTCCGGGCTACCTATCACTTCCTGAGACCAGTAGCATGGGCCATGGTCGCCGCATGCACAGAGTTCACTCCCACGTTCATGCTTCTAAGCTGAAGCGGGGAACTCCTGACTACCTGTTGCTGACTCCTGCTTGAACAACGTTTACACTGATGTCTCCAGTCCTGACCCTGGCTTGTCCACTGAAGATGCTGCCTTCTCCAGTCCTGACCTACGTACGACTACGACTACGACTACGAACTGCGCAATCCGGATGAGCCTGCGCGGTCTAAGGTCGGTGCTTTTACAACCCCACCTCAGCCACGTGGTCCGACCCAGGTTTGTGGCGAGCACAACCGTGACACTAACGATTTGGTTATGGATTAGCCAGCCAGCCTTATAGATAGGCTTGCAGTGTTAGTAAGTTCTCCCAATGTGGAGCAGGATTTATTATGCTATATTTTGTTTATGCCTTAAAGGGACAGTGTGCCCACATGTTTAATTATGCTGTGGAGAAATAGAGCCACTCAAGATTTACTTTAACTTGAAACTACACATGTGGACTATTGCCTGACCTCGTCTGCAGGCCGTCCTGCCACAGGTGGTGTCAGAAGTGGGATACAAGGACGGCCCCTGCATCAGAAGGGCCACACAAAAAAAAGGACACATTTTTTCTCAGTTCCCGGAGCAACAGGTCCAGCTAGCAGAGAAATAAGCTGAGCAACAAGCCCAGAGAGAAGAGAGGCAGGCCCAGCAGACAGAATGGCTGATTAAACAGCAAGCAGAAAACCAGGCCAAGCAAGCAGAAAACCAGGCCCTGCAAACAGAAAAGCTCCTCCAAATGCTGGCTCCAGGTCCAGCCCCAGTCAGACCGGAGATTCCAAATAACCCACCGGTAATGCTGCCTAAAATGACGCCAATCGAAGACCCATAGGCATTCCTCCTCACTTTTGAAAGGGTAGTCACGGCCCACAGCTGGATAGTTGATCACTGGGTAACGACTCTGGCTCCACTCCTCATAGGAGAAGCTCAGGCAGCCTTTCAGGTTCTTCCAGCAGATGAGGCCATGGACTATCAGCAACTAAAGGCTGCTATTCTGGATTGCCTAGGCCTCAACCCAGAGACCTACCTACAGTGGTTCCGGACGGTCAAATATACAAACAGAGGCAGACCCCGGGTTATAGCCCACCGCTTGGTAGACTTATGTACCAGGTGGATACAACCAGAGAAGCATAGCAAGGCAGAGATCTTGGAACATTTTGTGCTCGAGCAGTTCATACAAATACTGCCCCCCTCCTCCCGCTCCTGGGTAAAAAGACATGCTGCATTTTCCATGGATTCAGCGGTCCGCTTGGTGGAAAACGTCCTTGGTAACGACAGCCAACAGGATAGCTGGGATAAGTCTGTGCAAACACCAGCTGCTTCCTGTGATGCCAGAGGCAGGAGAGCAGACAATCAGGGGTCTACAACCCGCCAGCTCGGGAGATCCAGTCAACACGATCGGAATACCCTTTCCCATCTTGGAGGGGTCCTGGTACAAACTCACGCAGAGACGCTGTAATGATTGGGGATGGCTAGCCCAGTAATAAAGGGGTTACCCCCAAGCTGGCCACCCCTACCATCGTGTGGGAGGTGAGGGGTTAACTGTGATAATGGTTAAATGTGTATGTATTCCCCTGACTCAGTACAAAATGTATTCCCCTTTGGTTTTAATGTATTTCCCTGCTCCTACAGTGGTTACAACAAACACATACACTGGGATCAGGTCGGGAGGGAAAGGGTTAACTGGTTGAATGTTTATAGCCCTTTGTTCCCCTTCCCGCCTTTTCACCCACCATTTGCCGTCACTGTCCCATAGGTCGCCATTGGAGCTCCATAGAAGTCAATGGAGATTGCGAGGTTTTTGACCCTATACCTAGGAAGACCAGCAGATAGAGCCCGAGAGGATGAGCGGAGCTTCCCCATTGAAATGAATGGCGTAATGCATTTCAATGGGAAATACCTCGAGTCCGCTTTCCAAGAACGAGGTGATACATTATAACCGTGTTGGCCGACTGTCAAACCGCAGTATCTGAGTACCGCTACTGTTTCAATGAAAAGAGCCTTGATTGCTAAATTGCCGTGGGAACTCGGTCGCGGTCAAGTTCAAAACCTATTAAAATATGTAACTCTGATTCTAGGGCAGCTAGCAATTAAATTCTTTCTGCCCCTAGCTCGTGGGGACCCCCTCACTCGATCCCAACCGGATCCGACGGGCAATGCCCGCGGGAAAGGGTCACACCCGCCACGAGGGTCTTGCCCATTGACATCAATGGCGGAGGAAAGCCGCTAGGTTTCAAAAACGCTAAGTGTAAAATTGTGTAAACCTGAAACCATTATCTCTGGTTTGGTGAGGGCTAGAGGACTGGGATTCAGCCACCAGGTAGTCACCCCTCCAGCATGGTTGCATGGCCATTCCCAGCCCTCTCAGGCTAAACGAACGGAGTATGGTTAAAGGTGTAAAGTCTGGTTGCTGCCATTGGCTCCAAAGGCGGAGAAATGCAGTCTGTATAACATGAGGTTTTAAAATCCAATATTGTTATCTCCGGTTCGGTAGGTCGCAGTGAGCTGAATATTGGCCACCATGGAGAGTCCCCTCCGGCATGAGGGCATGGCAATTTTTAACCCGCTCGGCCCAACCGAACGGAATATTTTAATATATATAAAATATTGTAGGTTTACTGTATTTCATGCCTACTGTAAAGCCCGTGAAAGTTACTGGCCCATAAGGTATGTTAATGGCCAGAGGGTGACAGTATATCTACAGGGAAACCACTGATCAAAGGCTCATCAACAAAGATTGTGTATACAGGGTGGAGATAGAGCAGGACATAGCTGTTTAGATTAAGTGCCATACTTCACCCCTAAATTCAGAATTTCCCTGTCCAGATCCCCATCTGGCAGACTTGGAGACGCCAGCTTTTTAGAGTGGGGCTAAGGAAATGGGTCTCTGACTAGAGGAATGCCCACCCCGTGGGCAGGTATTCTCTTGCATCCCACGTAAGTTGGCAAAAGGTAATTGGGTCCAGGTAATTGTTCTCCAATACCTGAGTCCCAATGTTAGGGATAGAGCCCAAATCCCATATATAAATGATTGCAAGCTCTATGCCCATTGCCTTCGTGTCTTCATTAATATATCTGAATTGTTCCTGTCGCTTGATGAACTGCTAGCCTGAGTCCTGGGCTATTTCATTGTCCCCTTCCCAAGTAAGTGTCTATATTTCCATTTGTTGTTTGTCCAACATTGTGTGTCCACTTGTATTTTAAGGAATAAAATCTCTTTATTATATCACAGTCATATTCAATTCAACCCAGAGTATTTGGTGTATATTATAACCCTGTGGCTACCGTGACAGACGCCCGTCCCGGATTCAAGGCCATTGGATCACTCAAGGGAGGACACCACCCACAGTATTCCCCGAGAACCTGGACTCCAGTCACCCATCCGGTGGAGAGGATTCCACCACCAAACAGAAGGGAGGATCCCGTCCCACAGCGGAGAGGTCCAAACGCTGAACCCCGTCGAGAGCATCTGCTGACGACCGAGTTTGCGGACACAGGAGATGATGAGATTGACTGTTCATATGGCAGAACCACTGCCATGGCTTCTCTCCGTGAGGACCATGATCCGTGGTTGATCCCTGCATCTCTGTAGGGGAAAACAGTGAAAGCCCTGGTGAACTCGGAATCTGGGAAAACCCTGATCCTGGAGGGTCTAATTCCAAACAACCGACTATCCTATGAGCTCCATGGAATATCGAATGTATCCATGGGGACACAAAGAAATACCCGACGGCGAACATCCTCCTCCGCATCAATGATCGGGATGTTAGAATGCTAGTAGGAGTTGCTCCCTGGCTACCTGCTCCTGTTCTAATTGGCCGAGACTGGCCCCACTTTGGAACATTGTTGGCCCCTACTCTTACAGAGCCTACTTCCCTGGTTCCGGAGAAGCCCGGGGACTTGTTCCCTTTTCCCCAGAGATTTTTCCCCATAGACACCGCATTCCAAAGACACGTAAACAGAGACGTGCGGACAAAGAGCACTGGTTAAGAAAGGCTGGGACTCTTGGTAACGTTAATCAGACCAAAAGACTGCGAGTCATAGCAGGAGATGACCAGGGTGGGGAACAGATAGATACAGGAGTTTTGCCAGACCTAGATATTCCTGACTTCCGTCAGAGGCAGAGGGAAGACCCAGCTCTGGCTACACAATATGAGAAGACGTGGTATGGGTCAACGACAATATAATGGATGAACAAGGTGTAAGAGTGTTTCCACATTTTGAACTATTGAATGACATCCTATATCGTGTGAATAAGGTTACACAAACAGGGGAGGTCATTCGACAAATATTAGTCCCCAGAGGTTTGATTAAAACAGTATTTACCCTTGTCCATAATCTCCAATGCGGTGGTCATTTTGGCAGGATAAGACCACGGACCACATCTCGTCCTGATTTTACTGGCCAGGCATACATGGTGACATCATGAAACTATGTGAGACATTTCCAGAATGTCAGTTAACTAGCCAAAAGGGACAGAAGCCGGCTCTTTTGTTTCCTCTGCCCTTGGTATCAGTCTCATTCGAGAGGATTAGAGTAGATCTGGTAGGATCTTTAGAACCCTCTGCGAAAGGACACAAGTTCATTCTAGTTGTCATTGATTATGCCACCAGATATCCTGAGGCCTTCCATTTGAGATCAGCCACTGCTAAACAGGTTGCTCACAGGCTGTTAGAACTGTTCTCTCGGGTAGGACTTCCCCAAGTAATGTTAACTGACCAGGGAACAAATTTCATGGCGAAGTTAATGCAGAATGTCCTGAAGTTAATGGAGGTTAAATCCATCCGGACCTCAGTCTACCATCCTCAGACTGATGGATTGGTAGAGAGGTTTAACCGTACTTTAAAAACCATGCTTGGGGAGGTGCATGCACGACGGCTGACTGCATGGACGTGTGAGCCGTTAGCTCCGTTCACAGCCGGCGAATAAATTAATAAATAAAGCACTAAAAACCCGACGACGAACACCGAATATACACCCAAGCAGACCCAATAGTGCAAGGATGTCGAGGGCGACGCGTTCTAAGAGAACCTCCATGGTTCTAACTGACTATTTTGCCAAGGGAGACTCAGCGCGCGCCAAAAGCCATGAGGGTCCTACAAGAAGAGGCACCGAGTCGGAGGAGGTGAGAGAAGACAGCGGCAGGGAAAATCAGGTGATGAGACGGAGAGACATGAGGGAATTCTGCCTCGATATTAAAAGATGCTTTAAGTCAGAATTGGTGGTATTAAGGGCTGATATTAGCAGCATAGGTGTGAGAACAGACTCCCTGGAAAAGAAGCTAGATTCCACCATTAAAGCCCTGCACAGAACAGACAAACAGTTGGCCCAGGTGAAAGATACTGTGAGGGACTTCACGGACAGACAGGTGGATTCTGATAACCGTGATCGCCGAAACAATGTGAGAATCAGGGGGGTGCAAGAAGATGAGACTGAGCCGGAAGATTTCTTGGGAAGATGGCTTCAGAAACTAATGCCTGACAGATCTGAGCAGGACATCCACCTGGACCGGTGCCATAGGGCCCTGAGGTCGCGGCCGCAACAAGGAGACCCCCTCGCGACATCATAGTGCGATTCCTCTTTTTTAAAGTGAAAGAGTCCTTCTGTCAAATGACCCGAAACGACGCAGAATTCGAGGGTCACAAACTACAAGTCTTCCAGGATATATCGCCCACCACCCTGCTCAAAAGGAGACAACTTACCCCATTACTAAAGTGCTCCGAGATGAGGGTATCAGATATAGGTGGTTGTACCTCTTTGGTCTGCTAGTAACCCGAAATGGAGCCTCTAACACACTAAGAAGACTGGAAGAGGGTGAGAGCATCCTATCCAAACTTGGTCTCCAAGATTAGATCCCCGAGGAAGCAACTAGAGGGAGACCGGCCCCTGACCCAGCCTGGAAGGAGGCCAGGAAAACTGACAAGAACAAACAACCACATAGCCCAAAGTGAAGAGGGGCCGCGACATACAGAACAATGTTCACCCTACCTGTTCCTGTCCATGTTGTTGGAGCTCTAGGGTTTTGAGCCTGGTTTGGGACCCGTTGTGTCCTGTTGAAATGCTGCCCCATGCTACCTCTTGATCCCAGCGGCGCTCCTCCGTGACTGGCGGCCATCTTGGTTTGGCTCCTGCTGCACAATGATATCGAGGAGGGGCCGGATTACGTGGAGGAGGAGACGAAAGATCTCGCGAGAGGCTCCGGAGGAATGAGAACGGGCACCTCCAAGATGGCGGCATAAACGGACAGAAAAGGAGGCGCAAAACAGGAGCCCTCAGGAAGAATCGAGAGGAGCCGGAATTACAGAGGCTCGAAGAAGAAGAGGGAGGAAGGAAGAGAACTTCCTGCACTAGGGCTATTTTGTTGGTAATGTATGGAGGACGAGCTCACTAATCAATAAAGACACCCCATAAAACAGAAAATTAAAAAAAAAAGCGAGGGAAAAACAAAAAGAAGGGGGGAGGGAAGAAAAAGTAAAGAGGAGAGGGGGGGAGTACGTGAGAAGAAGAAGGAGAAAAGGATAAAAAAAAGCCTGCAGGCCCGATGCTCCCCTGGTCCACATGAGAGGGAGTCATAGCGGTGGCCTATCTTTTTGACGGGGGGCGGGGTGAGGGCACATATAGACAACCCCACGAATGGAGGGGGATAGAGAGGTGGGTCTCAGATAGGGAGATCAGGGACAGGAGGGAAGAACCACAGGAAATGAAGGAGGAGAGGAGTTAGGGGAAGGGGGTTAACCTCTAGAGTAGAGGGTTTACGACGTAAGGGTATAAAGGAGGAGCAGAAGGGAGGGGGTGCATGGTAAAGAGGCAATACTATACATAGCTGCAGAGGGAGGGGTTTTGAGGGTATTGACTATAGGGGCTTAGGGAGAGGCAGGGGGAAGTTCGGATATAAACAATGCATAGACTACAGAGAGCGGGGAGTCTCTAAGCTAATTTTTTCTCCCCTTCTCCCTGCAGTTATTCCTTAGGTCCAGGTTAACAGAGGGTTTTCTTTTTTGGTGTTCCAAGATTTAAGAAAAAGTTAGTGCTTTAGGAAATAAAACATTGACAAACAGACGCCGGCTGGGACTGCGGTCTGGCTGTTTGTCATGTGTCTTTGGACTCGGATCGGGGCAGATGCCCAGGATCTTGAGAAAGCCCTTGGGAGAGGGAGGAGTTTCAGAGGGGCCCCGCTCGATTCCCTCAACCCAAAGACAAGGGAGGGGCAGCGGTCACGGACCACAGACGCCTCTCCCACTTTTTTCTGTCTTCCCTATGTGTCCCATGTTCCCTTTGTATCCTCCCCATCCCATCCCTCCTCCTGCCTAGGTGGTGCAATGCTGAAGCTGGGCAAACTGCTGTGCCCTGCAGAGGAACAGAGGCTCTCCGGTGAAAGTCGGACACCCAAGATCGAGACACGACTGAAGAGAGGTGAGACTACACTTACACCATGACTCTAACCTTTATCTCACATAATGCCAAAGGGCTGAACTGTCCCCGTAAGTGGAAGGTAGCACTCACTGACTATAAGAGAAAGGGGGCCGATATTGTGTTAATTCAGGAAACACATTTTAGCACCACCAGCTTCCCAAAATACTTTGATAAACAATTCAAACAAGGGTTTCTGTCCTCTGCACAAGAGAAGAAACGTGGAGTTGCAATATTGATACACAACAGAGTGGGGCTGGTGGTGGACGCTGTGAAAAAAGACAAAGAGGGCAGGTTTCTTATGCTCACGGGGTCCATAAATCAGCAACCGATAACGATTGCCGCAATATATGCTCCAAATGGACATGACACTGCCTTTTTCACAACAATATTCACAACCATTCAAAAACACAGTAAAGGTGCCCTGATAGTAGGAGGTGACTTCAACACAGTGCTGAACGCAACCCTAGACAGATCAGGACCCCCCAGGCCTAGAACAACGTCTAGACCTACGGCTCTGGAACAAGGGCTAAGGGACTTGCAGTTGGTCGATGTCTGGAGGGAGTCACACCCGTTAGACAAAAATTACACCTTTTATTCGCACCCACATGACTCATTTAGCAGAATCGACTACTTCTTTGTCTCTAGTAGACTGGTCCCAAAGATCGCCCACTCTGGGATCCACGATATTTTGTGGTCAGATCATGCACCCATAGAGCTACGGTGCACACAGATAGGGTTGGACAGACCGGGAGCAAATTGGAAACTGAATGAATCCCTATTAAAAATCTCCGAACTGATGGAGAAGGAAATCAAACACTTCTTTAGAGAAAATGAAGGAAGCGTTCGCTCCCATATAACCCTCTGGGAGGCACATAAAGCAACATTGAGAGGGGTATTGATCAGTTTAGCAGCCAGGAGAAAAAGAGAGAGCAACGCAAAAATTATAAAAGAGCAAAAGGAACTAAAGAACTTATGGGACCAACACAAGAGTTCCCCAAATTCGGCCACCCTCTAACAAATCAGGGACAACCATATTAAGTTGAATCTACCCTTACCTCCCATGCTGAAAAATCGTTAAGTTGGTCAAAGAGAAGATTCTTTGAAAAAGCAAACAAGCCAGATACCTTGCTGGCCAACTTGATCAATTCCAAAACAAAAAATTACAACATACAGGCCTTGCGTCTAGAATCGGGTGTGATCTCGACCAACCCTAAATATATTGTAGGGGAGTTTAAGAACTTTTATGAAAAATTGTACGATGCGGGAAAGGTGACCCGATCCTCCAGGACGAAGAAGGCCCTGAAAGATTTCTTAAAGGGCTCGAGTCTACCGAGTCTGAGTGAGATACATAGAGAAGTAATGGGTAGTGACTTCACAACGGAGGAAATAACTGAGGTTATCAAAAATCTGAAACCCTCTAAAGCCTCGGGTCCCGACGGATTCTCTAATCTTTACTACAAAAAATTTAGGAAACAGTTGACCCCATATCTCCTCCGCATGTTTAACCAAGTACTAGGAGGTCCCCCATTTCCCCAGCACATGCTCCAAGCATCCATCTCTGTAATACACAAGCAGGGAAAGGACCCCCAGGACTGTAGAAGTTACAGGCCAATATCCCTGATTAATTTGGACATAAAAATGTATTCTAAATTACTGGCCAACAGATTTGGTCTCATCCTACCCAGACTGGTGCACCCAGATCAAGTCGGGTTTATCCAGGGTCGTCAGTCATCTGATAACACTCAACAAATTATTGATGTGTTAGAAATAGCCAATTCAAGATCGATACTAGTTATGGCGCTCAGTCTGGACGCAGAAAAAGCGTTCGACAGGATAGACTGGCCGTACTTGGAGGCCACGCTTGGAGCATTCGGGCTGGGAGAAAAGCTGACAAAGGCTATATTTGCTCTATACTCGGCTCCGTCGGCTAGGGTTACCCGCCATGGATTTGCTTCAGATCCCTTTCAAATCAAGAGCAGAACGAGGCAGGGATGCCCGCTCTCCCCCTTCCTCTTTGCATTGTGTATGGAGCCGTTGGCTGCTCAGATACGCGACAGCAAAGTCATCACGGGTATTGACATCGGAAGCCAGTCGCATAAGGTGGCACTGTATGCAGATGATGTTTTCCTGACAATATCTAAACCCCTTACACCTCTACCGAACTTATTCGACTTGCTGGGAAGATTCAACAGGATCTCCGGATTCAAAATTAATCAGTCGCTTTAAATATAAATCTTCCCAAACATTTAGAGAAGTTGATCGCCATAAATTTCAACTTCAACTGGCAACAGAAGCAAATAAAATATCTTGGCATTAATGTTACTAACACATCCAATATGCTGTACCAGGCAAATTACCCCAAATTGTTGCATAACCTGAGAGCGGACATTAGGAGATGGGCCATTCACAAAATCTCGTGGATAGGGAAGATCCACTGCATTAAAATGAATATGCTCCCACGCCTTTTGTATCTCTACCAGACACTTCCGGTGCCACTAAGATTGAAGGATTCCCTCTCACTTCAATCTGAGATAGATACATTTATCTGGGGAGGAAAGAGAGCGAGGGTGGGCAAGCAGATAATGCGTAAACAACAGGGGCAGGAGGGCTAGCGGTACCTTGCTTGTTGTCTTACTACAAGGTGGCTCAATTATGCCAAATTGTGCAATGGCACACTAACGCATATTCAAAAAGATGGGTCGCTCAAGAAAAAGACCTATGCTCTCTTTTGGAGCTGGAACATCTAATTTGGCTTCCCATAAAGGTGCGGTTAGGCACCAAAATGCCGCTATCCTCAATGACCAACTCGCTTTCAGTATGGGAGGCCACCAGGCTCAAATGCAAGTTGACCCACAAATCATCAGGTATGACCCCTCTGTGGGGTAACCTAATATTTGCTCCGGGCCGGACCAACGCTGACTTCACTATCTGGAAACACAAAAATATTAATAGGCCAGTAGATCTGGAGGGCAGGCGAGGCATACAAACAATTGATCTACTTAAATCCAGCAAAAATATCCCCAATGCCGAGTTTTTTAGATACCTCCAGATCAGAGCATTCTATCAGGCAACTCAGCCACACACCCAATTAACGAATTTCAAAAAGCTCTGTCGATCAGGGACATCCACTAAGGGACTTACATCACAGATGTACAAGGAGGTAACCAGTTCTGATGCGACAGTGACGGACAAAACAGGATATATGACTACATGGGAGTCCGATTTGGGGGAGGTATTAGATCTAGAGGAGTGGACAAAGATTGTGATGGCAACCTCCAAAAGCTCCATGTGCACGACCTTATGGGAGAACGCATATAAAGTTATGATGCGATGGTACCACACCCCCACAAAATTAGCTACATTTCTGCCCAGTTACTCCCCATTGTGTCCAAGACAATGCGGACAGCAGGCAGACCTGTTGCACATGCTGTGGTCTTGCCCCAAGACCGCCCCGGTCTGGGACTCGATTCAGGATTGGCTGAAGATCCTAGACACACACATCCCAATGGACCCGTGGCTGATCCTCCTCAACAGGCCACACCAAGGTCTCTCCAATGGTGAAAATAAATTAGTGGCGCACTTTGCGATGGCGGTACGGGGGGAGATCGCAGCAAGATGGAAACAAAATGAAATCCCACTGATTGCTAAGATCCGGAAAAGAATTTGGTCAGTTTGCCAGATGGAGAAATTGATGAGTTTGGTCAATGATACTGGTACAAATTTTCTAAAAGTCTGGTTGCCATGGTTGGCCCAGACAGACATACCGGGGGTAGAAAGGGCCACGATATGGCAATAATAGAGGTAAGTGCGTTCTCACTTGAAGACGTTAAGCTGGGACGAAACTGACTATTTGGAGAGACTAGAGTCACGTAGACAGAGATAGACACAGACTTTGGAGCAGGTCATGGTTGACGCGAGGAGAGCACTCGGTCTTCTCGGACGCAGAGAGCCAGCAGGCGCAAATCAATAAGCGGACCCATGGTAGGAGGACCCCCCCCCCCTATAACACCCCTCCCCCCTTTTTCCCTGGGGGTTGTGATGTATGTATGTCTGTCTGTTTGCCTCGTATGTCTGTATTTGTAAGTACCTATATGTGGTTGATTTTTACCAATTGGAGGTTATTCCCATGTTACAACTGTATGCCATGTATGTAAACCATGTGCATTCTTAATAAAATTGAAGTTAAAAAAAAAATAAAAACATGCTTGGGAAGTTTGTGGACACTGAAAAGCGAGCTTGGGATGAACTTCTCCCTTTCCTATTGTTTGCGGTACGAGAAGTTCCCGAATCATCCACAGGCTTCTCCCCGTTTGAGCTCCTATATGGACGCCAACCTCGGTGTATTCTCGACCAACTGAAGGAAATCTGGGAAGAGGAGCCCTCCACCTCCAAGAATACCCTTCAGTATGTCATAGACCTTAGAAACCGCCTAGACATGATAGGTCGGTTTGCTAAGGAAAATCTTAAATCTGCTCAAGAACATCAAGAGAGGCAGTATAACCAAAATGCCTGCTTAAGGGTCTTCCAACCTGGGGACCAAGTGATGCTGATACTACCGACTTCATAGAGTAAATTCCTTGCGAAGTGGCAGGGTCCTTTCAAAGTTCTCCGCCACACCAGGGAGGTGAACTATGAGATCTCTCAACCAGGGTCCAGGAAGGGTAAACAAATCTACCACGTAAACCTCCTGAAACCCTGGAAAACGATGAGATCACTGTTCATCCACCCTCAGGAAGGAGAGACGGATTTGGGTCCACAGCCTCCAAAGGGGAGTATGTACAATGACCATCAGGTTCCCATGAGAGAGCAGTTAACAACGGAACAAAAGTCAGACCTATTGGAATTATGTGACCAGTTTCCAGATGTTTTTTCTTAGCTGCCAGGGCAAACTGATTTA